>NW_026571018.1:30938961-31136115 GCF_026225935.1 Boleophthalmus pectinirostris | reverse complement strand
CGGCCTTTCTGAATCTCGACTGGATGGTTTCGGTTGTCACTGAAGTCCAGGCTTTGTCCATCCATCTACTGACTTCCAGGAAAGTTGCATGGTGCACCCTCCGCTTACCGTGAAGCTGTGTTCTTCATCCTCACTTTCCGCCAGTTCCTCACAAGTTTCTCTTTCACTCCAAACTTTCTTTCTGCTGCTGGATTACAGTTTCACTACTTGCAGCAGGACAGAGGCTCTTTCTGCAGGAGACGTGCAGTAGAATGAAGTGACAGTGGTACAGAAGTAATAGGAGCAGCAGACACTGACACACAAGCCTTGAGCGCTCTCTCACGGCTGTCAGTGTGAACATTTTAATATATAAATAGCACTAGAGTATAAGTAACAGGAAACACCCAAACCATGAAAAAAGTGTAACTTATAGTCCAAAAAATAGAGTATGTTTTTGATGAGGAAACAACATTATAACATTGATCAGAAAACAGCTTAAATAATAATGCATATTTACACAATGATTTGATTCAAAGCAACTGTTCATTCTTTCATAAACAAATGCTATATTGAGGTACATACAATGATAGATAGAAGTTATAATGCAAATGCAAAACACAATTTAAATGTTCAGTTTTCCTTATGCTTAGTCATTGATTGCTGTTTCTGTTTGTGTTTACAGAATGCTGCCAGCTCCACTGATGACTTACCAGTATCAGAGGAGCTTTATCAAAGCTGCCAGTAAGTTCCAGTTTTTGTGTCACTCTGGGTGATCTGTGGGTGCTTTGTGGATGAATGTGCAGCCTGTAGCTCGTGCTTTGGTAAATCTGTAATATCAAAGAGGACAAGAAGTTTCTGTTCAAATAGGGCAGGTCTGTGGTGGAAGTTCCCACACGAAACCGAGAACGCACGCACCTTACTGTAAAAGTGTCTCATATTAAAATGAGTAGGCATCAAATATAGAGAGGTAGTCCATTCATAGGCCCATGGAGGTTTTCCTCTTTTTCTTTGTGCTAGTGGAAATTTTGTGCCATTTTTCTGTACTACAATGAGATTTGAGCAGTAGAGGTTTATATTATGAACTTCTGTTCTGTATGGCAGTTCTTTTTTTTTTTTTTTTTTTTTTTTTTTTTTTTACAATTTTGTAGATGTAGAATACTTTTTGGGGACAATTCTGCTTTATGGTTTGATTTCAGTATTAGTGATTAGTAATATCTTTACTTTACAGCAATAGATCACACTTCAACATGTGTTTTTGTGGCAGGCCCATAAATGAGGTGGATGGCAGAGGCCTATATAACTCTATAGCTATTATACTGTTTTTGAAAGATATCTCCAAAATTCTGATCCACAATTGTTGAACCCAGGGCTGTTGCTAGCCATTTGGGAGCCCTAAGCACAAATGCTTTGTGGTGCGCACCACACCAACTCGCCCTGCCCCGCCTGGGATGAACAATAATTCAGAATTTATCAGTGCAAGTCACTTTATTTCTAAAACAATAACATCAAACATGAAATTTTAAATAATGAATTATTAAAAAAGGTTATAATAAATAAAAAAAATATTATAAACATAAATTTGTGCAGTGACTGCAGACTGAACATTGAACTGAACATTGCAAACACAGAGCAAAGACTCTATCTGCTGGTATGTGTGGAGGTCCAGACACCGAGGGAGAGAGATAGTGGGAGAGACAAAGTAAGGGAGGAAGAGGGAGAGACAGAGAAAGAGTTTTTGGGGATTCTGTTCGCACTGGCACCGGCTTCTCGCTTCTCTCCATGCACTTTGGATGGATAGTTTTGTGAGGATTCACGAGTCAGATTTTTTGGTGGTGACCCTGCTAGCACTTGGTGCCCTTCGCTCTGTGCGTAAATGTGCCTGTGCGGGGCGTCGGCACTGGTTGAACCTTCTCATTATTTGTAACGCCTGGCTCTGACTGCACGCTGAGCTGCTGAGCTGCTGTTGGAGCTCTGTTCTTGTGGAGTGAAACTCACATGAAGAACGGAGCACTGCTGAGCCTTTGTGGTTGGGGCTATGAAAGCTTCACAGCTTTTGCCAGAACCATGCGTCATCCCCTTTTATTTGATTGTTCGATGCCCAAGACAAAAGTTTCTTTAAAATTGACACCAACTAGCACACATATAGTGGGGTTTGAATGAATGATATGAATGAATAACATTACTGGAGTATGAGTACTGTGTAATCTAAAATACAATCTGGACAAAAGAAACTTCACTTTTACATATTTCATCTAAAGGGAAAGTGAAAAGGTTTTTGAGTCACTCCCAAGGCAAAAATCTAAAGCATGCATTTGATTAGCCGCTTCAAACTGCAAACACCTTCAAAGTTGTGCGTGCAAATAGGATTGTATGTGTTCTGTCAAAACATTTGTTTACAAGACGCTTAAACAGTTTGCAATTCCAGATTCCTTCAAAAGATGCTCGGCTGCTTTCAGCTGTTTCAATAACTTTACTCTGACTTGCACTTAAACAAAGCTGTTAATGGATCGTGTTTTATACTTAACTTTTTATTTTTTTATTTAGTTACTACTAAAGTGAAGTGAATGGACAATAGCACAGATGTAAGCACTCAACTGAAAACACTTTGTTGCACATTAATCCATTAGCACATTTCCTCTCTGCAGAGACTTCCTTTTGTAGTGTTAGTACACAGTTCACCTGCTGTGGACCGGGCTCTCCTGGGGGTCCCTGGTTTCCTTCTGCTCCTTTTGGCTCTGTTCGGAGAGAGACTCGCCCCTGACTGTGCTGCTCCTGTCAAGTGTGACACATTACTGACCTGCTGTGTCCACATCATATTCTCCTCTCTGGATCATGGCTCTCGCTCTCAGAGAGACACAGGAGGATAATGTAAAGTAACACATGTACACAACTACAGACGCCTGTTTGTTTGCACAGAGTTGTTAAGAAAGTGAAGAAGTCAACCGTAGTCATTCTTTGGCAGTTCATTTGTGTAGTAGCTGGAGTGGTAAAAGGGCCCACATTGTGCTATTTTGTGATCTATGATATATGATAATGCTGTTTCTTCATCTTCATCATCAAAAAAAAAGAAGAAAGAAACTGGAGCTCACATGTTTAACACACAAACCCTGCACATTTAGTCTCTCTGTCCTTTAAATATTTGTCATTTTTTTGCACAAAACCCTAGATATCGGTTGGCTCATTGACAGAAATTTGGGGTCCCTAGGCAAGAAGCCTCACGTGGGCCCCCTTCCAACATAAATTAATAGGCATAGGTTCCAGTTGTGGCTCCTTAAGACCCTGAGGCCCGGGACAACAGACCCCTTTGTCCCTCCTTGTCTACTGCCCTGGATATAGGCCTACAATTGGACAGGAAGTTGTGCACAGAGCTTATTAGTAAATCCAATTTCCCATCCTCATTGTGGTTGTTTGAAGTCCTCTGCAAATTCAAAACATGTCCCATAGAATATAATGGGGTACAAACTTGCTAACCATGTAGATCAGATCACATTGAGCTGTTAGAAAATGCAGATATATATATTTTATTTCTCTCTACGTTTGATGTGAATATACACCATTCACAAGTTGGATTGTATTACTACCAGAGTTTCTGACTTCTCCCCTGTAGTCTAAAGAACAACAAAATTAGACATTGCTGCTCATTGTATTATC
Source organism: Boleophthalmus pectinirostris (assembly GCF_026225935.1). Classification (NCBI taxonomy): domain Eukaryota; kingdom Metazoa; phylum Chordata; class Actinopteri; order Gobiiformes; family Gobiidae; genus Boleophthalmus; species Boleophthalmus pectinirostris. Next base: position 31,132,485 of record NW_026571018.1, on the reverse strand, counting down.
ATAAAATTTTAAAACATACAACACTGGTCAAAAATGATTAAAATATAGGCAGTTTATGACATTTATTTTCCAAAATTTTATGGGATTAAATTACGAAAAAATCAAAAACATACCTGGAGTTGTGGTTTATTTCATTTGCACATGTTTGAGTAATCTTTTATTAATACTTTATCTACATTTCCTTAGCTCAAAATGCTCTGTTCCACCTTCATGTAGTGGCAGTTTTCAAGTAAACAGCTCCTTCTGTTCTTTTTTTTGTTCAGTATAGATTGGCAATTCCATGGTTGAAATGATCCAAATGAGTTTAAAAACACTATGAAGCATTTCCTGTATTACCACATGACATCACAAGGTGGAGTGTTTTCCATTTAAGAGAAAGCTCAGCCTAAATATGCAGGGTCTGTGTGTTAAACATGTACTGCATGAACGAAACAAAACACAACTCCAGGTATGTTTTTGATGACAACCATGCCACCAATATCTTAACCAAATTTATGGGAAACACTGACCTCTGTGTACGTCACTTAGTCGTTGTTTACTTCTGTTTTTGAGTTTTTCTTATCTTGACCATCTCCACCTGGTTCAGATCTTCAGAAATCCAACCCTTACATTATTGTTACCAAACTAATGTATTAAAAGTCCTGTATTACACAAAATGGATTCTTTTGAGCTTTTAGCATCAGAGGCGGTGCTACCATTAGGCAAAAGTAGGTGGCTGCCTAGGGCCCCCAAACCTGGAGGGACCCCCAACCAATTACCCTCACACGGCAACTCAGAGCAATTTTGATTTTCTCTCAATATGACATTAAATGAGAGTAGTTTACTTTTAAACAATAATCATAAGAAAATAATAACAATAATACTATGTAATGGATGTAAACAAAAATGTAATTATACTAGCAAAAAAATAAAACTACTTTCACTTCTGGTTATTTATTAATTTATTTATTTAATAGGGACAGTGCATATTAATGAACATCTACAACACTGCAGTGTAAATATGCCAGATTAGAGCTAGAAGGCTAATTTACATCTGTAGTCCCCAGGCAGGTAACACCACGTATTTAACTGAGAAAAAAACAACAATAACAAGTGACAGTTCTAAACTAAAAATGTCTACAAGTCTAGTTTTCCTTTAGCCGCTGTTTCAAGTGGGATTTGAAAGTGGCCAGTGTTGGAGTCTTTCTTATTGATAATGGGAGACTGGTCCAAAACTTTGTGCCTCTGACTGAGAGTACACTTATGTTAACCTAATGTGCATGTCTCAAGAATAATGGGGATAAATAAATACATACAGATATAAAATAAAAAAATAAAAAAGATGCATTATAGTTAGGGCCCCAAACTCAAGTTCACCTAGGGCCCCCAGATTTGCTCACTCCGCCACTATTTAGCAGTGTCATAATGTTGTTACTTCCTCAAAAAACATTCTGAAACGTTCTGTTTCTGTTCTTGTTTAATCACACATGTTTGATTTTGATTTTCATTACTCTGTTCCACCTTGTGATGTCATGAAGCAGCAATTTTCAACTTAACAGCTACCTTTTACTTTTTATTTGGTTTTATTTAGATTGGCAAGTTCCAGAGCTGAAATCATCCAAATGATTCTAGTGAAGGCGTATGGAGTTTAAAAACGCAGAGGAGCACTTTTTGTATTACCACGTGACATCACAAGGTGGAACAGAGTGTTTTCTGTCTGAGAGAAGAACTCACCTTCAGTAATTTGCGTTTTAAACATGTATGAATGAAACAAAACACAACTGGAGGTCTGTTTGTGATGATTAAACAACATTATAACATACAAGCGGAACATGGCGTAACATGGGCCCTTTCATCACCACCTAAGCCCCTCTCCGTCTCACACGACATCATTACGAAATTTACCAGATATTAGCTCTCAGAAGAGGAAGGAAATGTCACTGGCGTGTTAGTAGGAAACGTCTGTTATGAGAGCTGATGTGCACAAATGGATTAACCAAAGCAGAGGAGCCGTAAAGACATAAAATCCTAAATGACTTTGAGATCAGCGTTTTATTACTGTTTATACACCACAGTTTCCATAGAGCCTGTGCGTGGGCGGTGCCTGCTCTAAGTGCATTGTTGTAACATCAGTACGTGTGTTCTGTTTAAGCGTGGGGTGAAACGGGGCCAGTATCCTCACGTGAACTTTTTTTCAGTCACTCCACCCCTGGGTCCTCCCTCCTGTAACTGTGCGAAGTAGGACAGTGATACTAAGTCAAATATTTATAGCATGTCTTCAGACGGTGTTTGTACTATGACTGCTATTCCTTTGCAGAACTCGAAATTACAGTAGCGGTTGCCTCACAGTTCATCAGAAAATAGTTGATGGACGTAACTTCAAACAATTAAACATTAGTCATTAGTGGAAAAAAAAGCAGTTTAAGCATTCTCAGGAAACAAGAATAGGAAGGATCATGGATAACGCCCAGGATAGGGTGAGGGTCATAACAATGTACTTAATTTAATTTAAGTGTTGATAACGAAAGAAGAAGGAAACATAGATAATGCTTCAGTTACAGCACTTCTCTCAGCATATTTGTCCCTTTGGCAGTTAAAACTTTGGGTTTTAGATTTGTTTCTAACGGGAGATAAGATATTTCAATGAGGAACACCATACAATACCATACCAACTTTATTCATAAAACACTTTAAAAACTTTACAGCTGGCTAAAGTGCTATACATAAACATAGAATAAACAAGGATGATCGCAGTACAACACAATACAAACACAAAACAACTAGAAAGCAATAGAAAACAATAAGATACTCAACAATAAGAAATGTGAGTCTTACTTTTTAAAAGCCAGTGAAAAATAAGTTTTGTTTTTTGTAATAATAATAATAATAATAATAATAATAATAATAATAATAATAATAATAATAATAATAATAATAATAATAATAATAATAATAATAATATTATTATTATTATTATTATTATTATTATATTATATTTATTTATTTATTCTTCTTCTTATTATTATTATTATTTTTTTTTTTTTGTATGTGTGTTTAGTTAAGTCTGTCTTATTGTGGATGTGCTGGGTATCCAATCCCTTAAATTTGACAAATTAATAAAAAAAATTTTTTTTAAAAAGCCAGTGAAAAAAAAGTGGCTTAAATCAGTGTTTCCCAAAAATGTTTTCTGGGGACCCATATTTTAAAAGTCACAAACCTATGCGACCCAAATCAATAGACGCTATTCGTAAATCACAAAATAAAGGTGGAGCTGAACATTACTGAACATGAATGAGGATATTTTATTGTTGACTGAGTGATCGTGTCTCTGAACGATTAGTATTACTCAAGTTTTGAACAACGAAAAACAGTAACTGAAGCAGCACTAAAAGGATCCATAAGTCGCCTATTTGGACATTAACTGAACCAGTAATATTGGAACAAAATAGTCAATAAAATAATTGCAAAAAGATGAGAAATGATACAAAACATGTCTTAACATTTCAACATTTCTGATGAGATAAGTGGGCCTGTCTGTGTTTTTGTACTGTTGTGTTCCAGTCCAGGTGCAGGAGGAGAACACAACACATAGATCAGACGCAGCATTCAGTCTGAAGATGCAAAAACCCAAGGCACTCACTGGTTAAAATAAAATGCCTTTATTAATTTACGTCATGTCTTGATGGACAACTTATAAAGTCCCGGCGTGTTTCAGCCTATGGCTTTCCTCAGGGGACAAACAGGATTCAGCAGGATTTAATCTGTTTTTGTGTTTTGTTTTCATTTTTGTGAGCACAGAAAATCCCAATTTACACATGCAGTATGTGTAGTAGTCAAAGGAATACGTATAGAAATACTGGCCCTACAGGACAGGATATTCACTCGCTCTCTCATGTGTCAGAACTGTATATTGCAGACCTACATGCAGATCGTGACAGGGTGACCCAAAATAAATCTCTTGGGAAACAATGGCTTAAACCAGACATGTCAAACTCAGGCCCGGGGGACAAATTTGGCCCACAATATAATTATATTTGGATTGGATTGGATACTTGGACTGTGAGATCATATCAAATATGTCTCAGCGCTGGCCCACTGGCTACAGATAGACTATAGAGACATTATTTATTTAAAATGTAGTTATTATTTTATGTTATGCTTGTTCTCGATTCAATGTTTAAGCAAAACTATTATTAAACATTTATTTTAATAAGAAAAGGTTTACCATTACACATCTCGAAAGAAGAGAAAACATGCAGATGTTGTTGAAAATTTTCAATAAATATATAATTTGACCCACGACTTAGTCCCAGTTTTTAATTTTGGCCCTCTGTGAATTTGAGTTTGACACCCCTGGCTTAAAGAGTCAATTCTACATAATATAGAACCTTTAAATTTAGCCATACGCAAACAGGATCCGTAACAGGAAAAAATAATCAAAACCCATAACAAGTTTGTCCTCTGCTCTACCTTTCACTATGCTCACTACTAGCAACAAAAGCTGTAAAACTTTTAGATTTGAGAACTATATTTGCATAAAAGTCAAACATTGTTTTTTTGGATTAGATAAGAGTAATCGATGGTTTTTAGAGTGATGGAAATTTTGCACCACTACCACGACAATAAAAGACATATTTGAATAGTGTAAAGCCCATAAAAGGAAGCAGACACCATGGATAAGTGAAATGATGCGATGGAAAACAGAGGACTGGCACCTGGTTTTTGACACATCTCATGACGCTTGAATCATCTTGAAAACACGCAGTCATTAGCTCGTGCCGTTGGATCCTCATTCCTCTCGTTCAGGACAGCTGTCTCTAGAGGCTTGCGGTCGCTCCCCGTTCTCTAATGCTCGAAGATTCTTTGTAGATATATGTTTTCCTAGCCTTGAACATCGGACCTTCATTTCTCTGGTTCCACTGTGTTGTCGCAGATTACAAAATGTACTGTACAATGTTATTCAACCCATAGTATTATTAGAACATGCAGTACTGCATTGTCTATAAACATTCTGAGTCATCTGGGAAAAATGTAGTTATTGTAAAGTACTTATCGATTCAAATGAGTCCTTGAGTACAGCATGTAGAATAGATTCTGTATAATGAAACTTCCTTGGGTGAATTAGTTGTCTGCATTTGACCCACTATTTCAAACTAGTTCAAGGTTTAGTACGTGAGTTTATTTATATAATGCAATACACACATTTATATATTTCTTTTGAGCAATCAGCTTTTTACATTACATTTTTCATTACAATCAAATTACATATCTTTAAATAAAATAATTACAGTTTAGTGCACGTTAATTATAATTAATTAGAGTCCATTCGCAGTGCATTGTAGTCTTAATTTAAATGTGCAACCCTATTCGCAAAGAGCATTATTGCATTTTTGAACAATAGAAATACTCGTAAATGAATAAACGCTAGATGAATGTGTTCAATGTCACGCCATGGAGCATTTCAGGCGAAGCAAAAACATCTCCATGGAGACAAGCAGAAAAGCTGCATCTTTAAACATGTGTGAGTGTAACAAAACACAACTCCAGGTATGTTTATGAGGAGGAAACAACATTGTAACATAGATCAGAAAATAGCGTAATATGGGCGCTTTAAAAGATCATTACGTGATTGAAATCGGCGCAGAGATATTACTTAATTTGAAATAACAAATGTCGGATACAATGAACCAATGTCTGCTAAGAGCTTTTGCCCGTAGGTTGTACAGATAATCCTCCTTCGGCCTTCATCCAACTCTAGCTCTTAATGATTCATCCTCAGTCCTGAATGGGTTGAGTTGTGTCTGAGGGGCTCATTTCCGTTGTCATTTACACAGCAGAGTTTTTTATTTATTTTTATTTTTTTACTTTGTGCAGGTATAGAAGAGTGTACGTATGAATCATGCTTCCTCTGTGATCGAAATAGCACAAAATAAATCCAAGAAAAAGTCCACAGTTTCCTTTAAGGTGTCTTACATGTGTCGAGCTGACCTTCCAGTAACTTCACCATGGAGTTTATAGAGGCATGTTTTTTTTTCTTCACACGTTCGTAACATACTACTGTAGTATTTTAGACATCAGTATTACTAAAGCTCCTATATTACGCAAAATTGACTCTTGTGAGCTTTAAGCCATGTGTTACCTCCTCAAACAACATACCTTGAGTTGCGTTTTATTCCCTTCACACATTCATCACATTAGTTCAGAAAATAGTGTAATATGGGTGAGTACGGAGCCGGATGCAGATATATTGTAAAAGCAGCTCTTGTCAAAACAAGTTTGCTACATGCTGCATTTTATTGTCCGATTATCAGGAAGTGCAAGTTAGAAGGCCTGTTGGTCGTTAACTTTACCATTGCTGCAAATGTGTAACATATAATATACATATTTAGGCTGAGATCTGCTCTCAGACTGAAAATACGGTAATACAGAAAGTGCTCAGCTGCGTTTTTAAACTCCACACACCTTCACTAGATAATTTCAGCCCTGGAATTGCCGATCTCTACTGAACTAAAAGTAAAAGGCCGCTGTTAACTTGAAAACTATATGACATCAGAAGGTGGAGCAGAGCATTTTGAGTTTTGGAGGTGTAGACAAACTAATAACAAAGGATTACTCAAACATGTGTGCATAAAACGAAACACAATTCCAGGTGCCGTTTTTTTTCGGACTATAGGGCGCACTGGATTATAAAGCGTATTAAAGGGACAGTTCGGAATTTTGGACATAGGGCCTCATTTCCTAGTGAGCCAGAGTGTTAGAGACGTGTGGAGACACTTATTTAAATATTCCATCCAGTTCTTGTCTTTGCAGAGGTCGCTGGTGCTAGGCTAGTGCATGTCAATGGCCATAGTTAGCCTGCCACTAAAAACTGTCTTACCCACTCCACAAAACACCCGAAGCAAATCTGTTATTACACCAACCTGTCGATGTGAATGTCTGTGTTGATAGAATAATTTTAGAAGTAAAACCAACCTTGCATTTGAAGGATTCATGTCTGAGCAGCAGCAGTGAGTTGTTGTTCTTCCTGATAGAAAGCTTGCAGACTGATATATGAGAAAATAGTCCCTCAACATGCAGTGATTCATGCGATGCAAGGTTACTTTTATTTCAGACATTATTCTATCAACAGACATTCACATGGACAGTCTGGCGTAATAATAGTTTTGCTTTGGGTATTTTGTGGAGTGGGTAAGACTTTTTTTTAGTGGCAGGCTAACTATGGCCATTGACATGCACTAGCCTAGCACCAGTGACCTCTGCAAATACAAGGACTGGATGGAATATATTAAAAAGTGTCTCCACACGTCTTCAACACTCTGGCTCACTAGGAAAAGAGGCCCTATGTCCAATATTCCAAGCTGTCCCTTTAAGTGAAACAAACGGACGACACTTGAGAGTGATCCCTTAACCCAGACATCCACGATCTATTGGCGTTGCCTCCCTGTCTTTGTGAATGTGTATTATGAATGTGGGTGGATAATTTCAGTTTCGTAACATGTGTTGAAGCTCACAAGAATCAATTTTGCGTAATATAGGACCTTTTATTGCCTCACTCACATAAGTAATAGTGAATTGTAAACATGTTTAATTTAACTTAGTGTGAGATGTGCATGGCATCTGCTCTGGGTTTAATTGTAAAAATATGTTCTCCATCTATAATCCACATGCTCTCATTTAAAAGATGCACAGATGAATCTTTGATGATATCAGAGCATACATACTCACAGCAGTTCTCTTATGTCCTCGTAGTAAAGCAGAGAAAAGGACACTCTAAACATTTCATTTAAATTTGATTGAGTTCAATTAATGTGAATGTTGTGCTGCTGTTACAGGTTCAACAACTTAAAGGTATTAGGCTAAATTTACTTTTCAGAGCTTTCAGTCGTGTTATAGTTGTTTATTTACTCACTCGAAGTTGTATGTGGAGTGATTCATGCATCTTTGAGTCATCTTTAATCACTTATTTTCAAGACGCCATATTGCAGTTCAACCCCTGTCAGCGCCACTGGCATACACCCACTTCTCTCTACTTGTTTCCTTCTCCAATTTAATTTTCTTAATCTGTGACACATGTAGGATTTAGCCGTGTTACGTTCATTTTAGTACAAATGAAAAAATTCTTTGGCTTGCTAGCGTGATGTGCAGCTATCCATTACAGGTGCTGACAGCTCCACTGTTGTTTGTTGTGAAGATGTTTACAGCGATGTCAGCTCCCATTGGGCACCATAGTTTTCTGTCGTAGAAGCAGCAGATTCCTTTCTTTTATTAAGTTGATTTAGATAAATATTGTGATTTAAAATGTCCAAATTACACCATAATGATCCACAGGTATCGTAGATTATAACTATCAATTTTTCAGAGTATAAGTCGCTCCAGCCAAAAATGCATAAAGAAGACAATAAAAACATATATAAGTCACACTTTTTGGTGAAAATGTATTATATTTATATTTATATACTAATATAAATTTATATAAAATCAGAGACCAGGAACCAACATTGAAAGTCAAGTTATAGTAATAACAACAGAACAGAGAACAACAGGCTGTTAACGTCACATATGAACAGTTCTTCAGATAATTATAGCATAAACAACAGAACAAGTTTACCAACTCTCCATCTCACTCCAAATCACTAAATCCATGAAATTCTTCATCCTCGATGTCACATCTCTGCAATTCCGTGACCTCCGGAGGTAAATGGAGCACCATTCGTCAGACTCAGCATCAGTTCCAGTTAGAATTATTCTGGCCTTTCTGAATCCCGACAGGATGGTTTCAATTGTCTTTATAAGTTTGTTTAAATGTTCAATTGTTCAGTGGTACAGAAGTAATGGTGCAGTCGACTGACATGATACAGACAGGACAGAGGCTCTTTCAGCAGGAGACATGCGCAGTAGAGCCAAGTGACAGTGGTACAGGAGTAACAGGAGTAACAGATACTCGATGCGAACATTTAATATATAAGTCGCAGGACCACCTGAACCATGAAAAAAAGTGTGACTAATAGTCCAAAAAATATAGTGTATAGCAATCTCAAGCACAATATATGTTCTTTAAAAAGGTGTCCTAGTTCACGTACACATACATAGTTACATGTGCTAATTTCCAAGAAACAGCTACTACAGTATATTATAAAAAGAACATTTAAAATGTCTGATATAAAACGCACTGTATTTATTTATTTATTGTTTGATTGATTTTACACAATTGTGCATCCCAGTGTCGTATACAGTAGATTAAATTAATGTTATAATGAAATGTGTATATTTGTATTATGGAAAAAAAAAAAAAAAAATATATATATATATATATATATATATATATATATATATATATATATATATATATATATATATATATATATAGGATGCATACAGTAAATCATTTTAGAATCCCTTTGGGAATATAGAACTCACAAGTTGTTTGTTGTGTTGTGTTTGTTGTGCCATACATAGGCTCTGATAGTATTTGTTGTTTACATTTACCTACATGTCCCTGCCTGGTGCAGCGGTGGCTGTGAGTGGTGCATTAGCAGGTGCTGACAGGTGCTGACAGGTATAACTCCAGGCCTGATATACAGTAGCTGTGCTGTCAGATGGGCTCCGGCCTCTGCACACACTCTACCACTCGTAATTCAACACGTCTGGATTGTGTTTGTGTGAGTGATGTAGTAATTGCCCCGCCTTTAAAGAACCTGTATTATGCTATTTTCTGATCTGCATTTAAGTGGCAACAGTGTTGTAACATGGCTTAAAGCTCACACAACTCAGTTTTGCGTAATGTAGGGTAAAGTACAGTTTATTTTATATTTGCACTTTGTATTTGTAGGGCTATAGTTGTTTATTTGTTTATTAGATTCATTTGTTGATGGTGTGTTAGTAAATCAAACTGTGTCATTATCTGATTTAGATTATAAGGACTTATATGAACAACATCAGAAAGTAGAGACTAAATCATGAGCTGAATCTGCATTTTGGCATGTAAACACATGTTTTTGTGTTTTTTGTACATGTAACTTTTCTGGTAGGAGATCTGCTAAGATGTTATCAGTTTTGCAGTAATTTAAATACATAGTGTTTTATTAAAAAATAGATATGCTCAAAAACATTCTGTGAGCAAGACTTTAGCATGCTGTATAAGCCAGTATAATGCCAGACTTTTATTGATTTCCATTATGATCTTGACGTCACCATGATTTGATTGGTTTTGTACGCACAATCACTGCCCAGTTGGAGCCAGTCTTATTCAAACATACATTTCAAATACAAATTGTCACTATTAAACTTGCTGTAAACCTAATTGTAAAGTGGGCGTTGTTCTAACATAAGTGTGACTTGTGACTTGCAGAGCTGGATAACCCGGACGCCCGTGTGACGGAGATCCATGCGCTGGTTCATCGTTTGCCCGAGAAGAACAGACAGATGCTGGAGCTGCTCATGAAGCACCTGGCCAAGTAAGGCGAGCCCTGCCCACTGCATTTATGCACATGTGCACTGTCCCACTGTGGAATAGCACATCACAACAGGGTTAATTTTAGCACCTCTTCATCCCCTCCTCCTCTTCCTGGACTCACGATGCCATGCCTGTGTCTCTGGCTGGAGGAAACCAGGGTGTACCATTCAGATTAATCATAAACTGCCTATTCTAGGCCTTGCAAAACTTTGGGGGGCAGGAATGCTTGGATATACAAAAATTTTGCAGAATTGTCCTTTCAGTGTTCTTCAGTGTAGGGACACAAAGTTAAAAAAACTGAGGCACTCAAAAAGTACAAAATAATGAAAAGCCTTTAATACCACATGGCATTAACCCTAACCCTCTGTCACGTGGTATTAAAGGCTTTTCATTATTTTGTACTTTTTGAGTGCATCAGTTTTTTCTATTATGTATTCTAGGACTTGTCTATGTCCAGAGTTCAAGGATCAGTTTTCTCTCTTTTTTTAGTTTTGTAAATATTTCAAAATCCATTTTCATCCAAAATTGCTTACTTTAATCTAATAATAAAACATTTGGGCTAATAATAGAATGCATCTTCCCTTGAATAATGTGCTACATGTGGAGTGTTTTAGAAAGAGAAGAGCTTAATTTAGTTTAGTTTATTCCATTTAGTTCATTTCACAGGGACATATTCAGGAGCTTTAAAAAAAAAAAAAAAAAGAAAGAAAGAGAGAGAGATGCTTTGTACCAGACTGTATCTCTTGGAGCATCTGCTGTCCCTGAGACATACAAAACAAAAAGCAAGCTACAATGCAGTCTATAGTATATATAAAAGAAGTACAAATATGTATTAATAAAAAATGATAATGACATTTAAGAGCTCTGTTCACTTCCCTTCCAACTGCCTCTGTGCTCTGGCCTATAAACCTGCTAAGACCTCTGGCAAAATTTGACAAGCGATCGAGTCAGACTGCCTGGTTTATAAAAAAAAAAAAAAAGGACAACAAAATGAGTCTGACTTGGCCATTTGAACCAAGCTTACAAAACAAAACCAGTCGTGTGTTTTTACTATTTATTTATTGTCTGTTGCGGTCAAATTGTTGAACCCACATGATCATGGCAGGTGTGATCTTGGTCTGAGGATTGGTCCGCACCAGAGTCAACCCTGACCTTTCCACCAAAGCCTCTGTATTTATTCACCTTGTGGGCCTGATGTTCTCACTGTGGACGTGCCAGGCCGCGGTGACACATCCGTATCGTGTGGCGAGACGTGTAAACAAAGTGTCAGGCGCACGCAGCCATTGTGTTTTTATGACTTGTGTTTGTTACTCGTTACAGTTTGGTATGTCTGGATCCAGCTGGTTTTTATATCAGCAGCTACAGCTACAGAACTAGTCCTCTTGTTTTAGTTGTGTAAACCAAAGAGGACTGCAAATCATTATCGTAGTTGATTCTTTCATGATTACAATACGGGAAAAAAAAGGATGAAAACAAGAGAAAAAATGTCACTTTGTGTACTTGGACATAGATTTGTGATTATGTAACTTAAAATGAAAACATATACAGTGGTCTCTCGTTTATCGCGGGGGTTACGTTCTAAAAATAACCCGCGCTAAGTGAAATCCGCGAAGTAGTCAACTTTATATTTTACAATTATTCTATCTGTTTTAAGGCTGTAAAACCCCTCACCACACACTTTATACACTTTTCTCACACAGGACTGGTGCAACCCTTTTTGCATCCTTCTTAAAACTTATTGCTGATGTCGTCCTTTTGTTATTTTCCTCCTTCATTCATTTATGCCGTAATGGAGCCCTACAGCGCAGAGACCCGCATAGGTTCATTTTTGGAGACCCGCACCCGCGTAGTACAGCACTGCACCTGCCCGCACTGTAACTGTACCAGGAGACATGGCACGGAGGAGAGTGATTGGACAGTGGTCTACTAAACTCCCTTAGGACCTGGGGTGTCCAACTTTTTCCATGGCCACATTCTAAACACAGACTGAAGCAGAGGGCCGATGGGGCCGGAGACTGGAGCTCAGTACAGTGAATAATTAAAATATGTGCATGTTTAACACTTTGGAATGAGCCATCAGTTTGTTTCACTCTAAAACTTCCCAAAACCACACATTAAATCTTCAAATTGCTTTATCGAAGTAGATTTTCAAAAAACTTGCTGTAAAAAGTTCATTTTTAATTGTGCAAGGTCATTTGGCCAACATCACCTGGAAGCCTGGGGCAAGAAAAATTTGTTCGAGGGCCGCATTGGACGGCCGAGTTACAATCCCTTAGCCAATCAGGATGCAGCAGGAGGAACGCAATATGTGTTCATACACTGTAAAAAAAAAAAAAAAAAAAAAAGGCATGCAAAATTGCACAAAAAAAAATCCACGAAACAGCGAGACCGTGAAAAGTGAACCGCGATATAGCGAGGGACGACTATATCTTTAAATTAGATGGCATATTTACATTTTACAGTGTCCATTTTGAGGTTCTTAATAACTGAGTAAGGACATGGTCAAGTACAAATCACCCCATCAGCCGTTTAGTTCAGACCAGTCCAGGACTCCTCATTATGTTTCCATCATGCTCATATTGAAGGCCTCTATGTGGGCCTTTAACACACACTTAAGGCACCACTCCACGCTCTCCTTCAGGGTTCTAATTGTATAAAACACTCAAAGTCCACCTCTCAGGGATAATTTTTCATATCCAACTAGGCAACCTGCTAAAAATGGGAGACCTTTTCAGTAGTAATTTCAGCCATTTCAGTCATTTTCTTTCTCTAACAGATGTAGAACAACTAAAGAAAACTGATTTTTCAGCCAGTGCAAAACATGTGGAAATTGTGATCACTAATACCTCTTGATTAAACAAATTATTCCGAACGATAATTGTACAGGATTAATTAAACCTCTGATTAGAAGAGGATTTGCTGCGCCATTAAAGGGGAGGTTGTACGCTTCATTTGGATCACAACCAGTGGTCACAAGCACCAGTATTTTTTGATAACATATAGTCATATCTCTCATATTTTTTCAGTTATTATGTTTATTATTACTACTTTATAATTGGACTATGTTAGGATTTGCATGTACACTACCAGTCAAAAGAGCACCCTAATTTTTTCAGTTATTTATTGTAATTCAAGTCGTGCAAGTCCAATGAAGAGCTTGAAATGATACAAAGGTAAGAACTGAACGGCCAGAGGTTAAAAAAAAAAGATATAAGAAACAAAACACAAGTCCAAGCTCTGACAAAACTAAAAGAACATGGAGTATCCAGCACAGTGTCCAGACTTAAACCCATCGAGCTGGTTTGGGATGAACTGGACAGAAGAGTGAAAGCCAAGCAACCTACAAGTGCCACATTTATGGGAACTTCTGCAACAGACTTGGGAAGAACTTTCTGAAGAATATTTGATTTCTATTGTAAAAAGAACGAGCCACGAGTGTGTTCAGCTGTTATATCTGCCAAAGGTGGACACTTTCATGAATCAAAAGTTTAGAATCCATTTTGGTAAACAGTAAAAAACTGGAAAAAGTGTGGTGGTCTAAAACATTTGCCCGGTAGTGTAACTGCAGCTTTTCTGGTAGGGTGTCTGCCCTCTGCCTGTCTCCATTTAGATGGAATGTTCCACAGCACTTATCTATATTGCTTTTATTCAATTACAGTTGTTTTTAGTGCAAAGACAATACCTCGGAAAACATGCATTCTACCATAAATGGACTCACCACTGCAAAGATCTGACCTGTAACTTGATTGATGGCGTCACCTTGTCTCCATTGAACATATCCATGGAGATAAGCAACTGGCTGGATCCTTAGCCAAGCTGGCGCCACCTAGTCAGGAATCAAAATACACTAGACAGTTCGCAGAAACCCCGGAAGTGCAAGTTCGGACACCGGCCAATCAGCGAAGAGCCATAGATTCAGTGTTGTCAATGATTCCCGAGATCGAGGATTTAAAGCCGGAATAAAGACAGTGGTTGGTGAATTTCATCAAGGTTATTGCTCTTCTTCCCACAGGATTTGGGAAAAGCTTAGTTCCGTTAGCAGCGCATTACATATGTCACAACCAAATAGCAGTGATTGGTTAAATTAAAAAAAGTACCCACCTACCGTCGAGCAAACAAAATCTAAGACTGCGAGGTCAGACTGTTTGTACGAAGTGAAATGAAGTAAAACCGGCTGATGAATCAGGATGGTGGATCCTTTCCTCCTGAAATGTTACATAGTTTACCTGTAAAGGGCCAGTTTGGAATTTTGGACATAGGACCTCATTTCCTTGTGAGCCAGAGTGTTGGAGACGTGTGGAGATACTTTTAAAAATATTCCATCCAGTCCTTGTATTTGCAGAGGTCGCTGGTGCTAGGCTAGTGCATGTCAATGGCCATATTTATCCTGTCATTAAAAACAGTCTTACCCACTTCACAAAACACCCGAAGGAAATCTATTATTACACCAGACTGTCGTTGTAAATGTCTGTGTTGATAGAATAATTTTAGCAGTAAAACCAACCTTATGACTGATGATTTATGACTGAGCAGCAGTGTAGCAGCAAGTATTAAAAATTCAAAATAAACAAAAATAAATAAATAAATAAATCACCTTTTAAATATTCAGCACAAATATATTCAAGCCCTCAAATTCAACAGTCAAAATTTAGAGTGTAAAATTCACAGTGAAAAAAATTAGCAGGAAAAATCCAAGATGCCAAGGCCGAAGCAACTGATCCAAAGTGATTCGATCTAACCTAGTAACAAGCAGGAAATGGTGCAGTGAAGTGATCTGATTGGTCAGAATTAGCCTCATCAAAATCTCATTTCTTTTATTTGTTAAGTTTAAACACCGCCGACAGGTGAAAAAGCTCAATAGGAAACAGCCTCTGTCCTCCTCACTCACTTATGATCGATTGGCATCTTAGATCTTTGTTGTGAAAGTAAAATGATTATTTTATTGAATTGAAAATTTAAATTGAAAATATTATTGCTGAATATTTAAAAGCTAACATTTTTATTTTGAGTTAGAAATATATTGAAAAGGTATACTTAAAACTAACAAAAAACTAACTAACTAACTAAAATTCAGAATAAAAATAATTCAATTCTTTTTTACAGATTTAAAAAACTCAAAAAATTCAGTTGTATTTAAAATTCTAAATCGGATGGAACAAATTATCTTCTAGCTGCTGCTGCTCAGACATAAATCCTTCAAATGCAAGGTTGGTTTTACTTCTTATATTAATAATCCCTCAACATGCAACAATTCATCGACACAAGGTCAGTTTTATTTCAAACATTATTCTGTCAACACAGACATTCACATGGACAGCCTGGAGTAATAATACATTTTGCTTCAAGTGTTTTGTGGAGTGGGTAAGACTGTTTTTAATGACAGGATAACTATGGCCATTGACATGCACTAACCTTGCACCAGCGACCTCGGCAAATACAAGGACTGGATGGAATATTTTAAAAAGTGTCTCCACACGTCTCCAACACTCTGGCTCACTAGGAAATGAAGTCCTATGTCCAAAATTCCGGACTGTCCCTTTAAACCCAATGGATAATTTGCTGTATATTCAGTGAAGGAGATAGGCAGGACTAATGCCATATGCAGAACATTCTAGACAAAGCAATGATATCTCCATGGAGACAAGTATCTTACATCTTCATGAGTAATTTGGTGTATGTGTACATGAATATAAGTAAGTAAACTTGATCCTAATGTATACTAACTTGATTTTAATTCCTCCTAGCGTTGCCAGTCACCACCAGCACAACCTGATGACCGTGGCCAACCTGGGCGTGGTGTTTGGTCCCACTCTTCTGCGGCCCCAGGAGGAGACGGTGGCGGCCATCATGGACATTAAATTCCAAAACATTGTGGTGGAAATCCTCATAGAGCACCACGAGAAGGTATGGCTTCCCTAACATCTCGTATTTCTGTATTCGGAGCACACAGGCTGCAGAAGAAATCCCACAGCTGTGTATAGAGCATTGATATTCGCATCATTGATCTGAAGCAGCCGTCCTCCTCCATCCTAACAAGCTTCTCCCAGGCTCTTGAATGCACATACCTCATATATATACATTACTTCATAGCTCCTCTGCCTTCACTTGTGAGCTGCTCTTTGGCGCGCCACTCTGCTTAAAGCTGTCCCTATGGAAACAGACAAAGCAGGCTGCTGTTAGGAACCAGGGCATCATGTGCTCACCGAGGATTCTGGGAGCAAAATTGCAGCAAATAACACCTGTGTGCATGAATACGCTTAGTACAAGGGCCAGACACGGGCAATTTAGGATTTCCAATGGAATGCATAAGCCAGCGTACATAATATATAATGTTGGAGAGATGTTTGTTGGAGATTTTACTAATTTACAGATGTGAAAAGGTGCCTGGTGTTGTTTTGTTTCATTTGCGTGATTTTTAGGAATCATAACTGTCCAGAATCCTCTGCTTTTCATCTAGTTTGAATAGAATAACTTTCATACTTTCACAACTACTACTATTGCTACTACTACTACTACTCCTACTCCTGCTAATGCTACGACTATTACTACTACTACTACTACTACTACGACTACGACTACTACTACTACTACTACTACTACTACTACTACTAGGGATGGGCATTCGATTAAATTTTCTAGATCGATCGTCAGGAGAATTAACAATCAATTTTCGATTAAATCAACATGTTCATATTAAAATTATCATCATTATTGTTACTATAAAAAATCTGCATAAATAAACACAACTTTACAACATATAAACCATAACCACTCAGAACCATATCAGCCCGTTTGACATTATAATGTGTTTAATGCAGCTTTGACACATTTGTTTACTTTTTACAGAAACAAAACTTAAAACCACGTAGCTCATTTGCATAAAATATAAGTGTTGAAAAAAACAGCTCTTACCTTTTGCTCTGATGCGGTTCAGCTTCTGTTGGACTAAAGGACACGAGTCAGTGGAATATGAGTCTTCTCTCTGTGACAGAGGGATGTTGATGATGATGATGATGAGTCTGTTCTGTGTGTATATCACATTGGAGATGGTTCATGTTTTCAGAGATCAGACGTGTGCAGGTTTAATGCAGCTCTTTATTAAACATCATTTCACTCACTTTATTTATGTTGGTCGCTTTATTTATTTTAGCTACTGTTGTCATGAAAAGACTGAAAAGTGTCTTTTGGATGCATGTGCACTCAACTTTATGTTGCAGTAACCGATCCCGGTTACTGCAACATGACAAAACCGGGACACTCAAAAACCTGATCATATCCGAGACACTGATGTGCTGTAAACACACTCACTGAGTGGTGCAGTGATCTGCAAGGAGCCAGAGCCCAAATGTGGAACTGTGAGGCCACAACTCCAGTGTTTGTGTCAGACGCAGCCTCGTCTCCTTACTCTATGCACAGCAAACTACATTAAGTTTGTTGGTTAAAAATGAACGTGATTGACGAAATTCGTAATGATCAATTATCAATTAGTCGACAAATCATGCCCATCCCTAACTCCTACTGCTACTAATTGTATGTATGATAGCCATTTTTCTTAGCAATTATAGCTACAAAGTATTAGAACTAATGCCAAATTATTATACATCCAATATTTTCTTTTCTTTTTTTTTTTTTGCCTTTTTTTTTGCCTTTTGTTTGTTGTTGAGTTTTTAAAGTTCTCTTGCTTTTAGTCTTAAAAGCTACCATCTCTAATTAGATTAGCCAGCGTACCCCTGTTGTATTCTCACACTTCACCACTAGACGCTATCTATGTTACTTCTGTATGATAATGTGCCAGTTTGAAGGCGGAATGTTTCACAGTATGGTATTAAACTTTTCTATCTTCATGGAAACCAAACTAGACCAAGTTCCAGGTCAGATCTGAGAAGAGGCGACCCCACTCACAGTCAAAATCTTGTTTTTCTGGGCATTTTTGAGCTACAGTTTAATAGATGTACGTTAGAGCTGTTTAATTTCACACTGTGGAACATTCCGAGCAGAGCAATGATATATCCATAGAAACAAACAGGTGACAAACCAAAACCAAAAAGTTCCGTAGTGCACCTTTAAGCTTTTGATAGATTTAGCTGTTTTTTGTGATAATTATTTTCCATATTTTTTGTAGTTTCAGGGAAAATTGATGTGTTCAGTGACTCTTAATCTTTCTTTTCAAATAATGTATAATGAATTCCTCAAACATGACAACATTTCTTGAAACCAAATTAACTTTAATTCATTAACTAGCAATTAATTACAGTGACAGAAGGCTCTCGTTTTTACAGATTTTTTATTTTTTTTTACAATACCGCTTTGGAACTAGCTGACAGTGAGATAAATTGAGTTTGTACCTGTCTGCCCACAATCAATACCAGATTGTCCAAACACAGAATATGCAACGCTTGCTTCACTGTTGCACATTCTGAAATCTTAAAGGTGCATTGTGTAACTTTTCTGGTGGAGGATCAGTCAAATGCTTTTCTTCATGGAAATATTATTGCTTTGTCTGGAATGTTTCACAGTATTTTTGAGCTAAAAAAAACATCTGTAATTGAATAAATGTAAGGTAGAGCTGTTTAACGTGGTACTTGTAATAAACTTTTAACGTCCTATTGAACTATTAAAGAGGGGGTATTATACTTCTATGGGGTAATTAATTGCTAATATGGAACATGTTTGGTCCCAACGCCACCTTTCATTGTTTTCAAAATGCAAAATGTGCTGATGAAACTGCTGCACATTGCATCAGGTTTGTGAAGTTGCTGTATACAGTTTCATGTTTTTGTATACTGGATAGTGGACATATAGCAATGTACATATAACCCTAAAAAGGGTTTGAAAAAGGCCTGTAACAGATCGCTAAATTACTCAAACAGGCGTGGACGACATCTTAAACCATTTCAGTCATGTTTTTGATGAGGGAACAACGATATAACATGGTAGAAAGCTCCAAAAAGTCAATTTTGCATAATACCCTCTTTAAGTTTTGAGTTTTTAAATATTACACTGCAAAAAACAAAATCTAGTCAAGTTAAGATGACTTGAATTAAGAAAATTTTTCATAATTTGAGTAAATTTCACATGACAAATAAAATTATCTGCCAGCGGAAAAAGACATTTTGTACTTAAAATATGAAAATACATGTTGCTACACTTAAAATACGAAAAACAACTTTTTGCACTTAAAATAAGAAACAAAATCGAATGTTGCTCGAACTAAAAAAAACACACTTATTCTATTGGTCAAGTTGAATCTACTCAAATAATGAATAAAATACCATGGTACAAGTAACCAAGTACTGTGGAACATTCCAAGCAGTGACATCCATAGAAACAAGCAGGTGACGGATCCCCCCCCAACCAAAAAGTTACACAAGAAGAAAACTGTACTGCTTTTTCAGATGAAGTGAAGTGAGCCAAGAGAAGAAGCACAATGTTTGGTCAAATACGAAGCAACAGCTAGTGAATAATTTGTGGAAAAACGTCAAAATGTCATTATAATTGCTCGCATGGAGGGAAAGCCTCTTCACTTGAAAGCACGGAGGTGATGTAAATACGTTTTGAATGGCAACGGAAAGCTGCAGATTTGATCACTATGCAAGCAAAGGGATGTAAAGCTCCTATATTGAGCAAAATTTACTCCTGTGAGCTTTAAGTCATGTTATAATGTTGTTACCTCAGCAAAAGCATACCTGGAGTTGTGTTTTGTTTCATTCACACGTATTCTAGTAACAATTTATTACTAGTCTGTCTACATCTCTAAAGCTCGAAATGCTTTGTTACACCTTGTGATGTCATGTAGTGGTAATTTTCAAGCAAATTTTTACATTTATCGTAAATTCCCGACTATAAGTTGCTTTTTTTCTCACACTTTGAACTAGGAGTGTGCAAAAATATTGAAATATCGATATATCGTATCGCTTAATGTGATGATACAGTACCGATATCGTGGGCTGCTGTGTTGATATATCACCAAGAGTACTTTTTGGTATATTTTACTAAATTATTTTGTTACAGTGCTACAGTTTTGTTGCTTGTTTAGAGGAAGGAAACTTTTTTATGCGACACATTTGACATCTTCACTGTTTTGATGATAAATATAATGTTTGTGTTTCATATGAACTTTGCACAAAAATTGGTTTAATAAAGACTTTTAGTATCACAGACATAATTTAGTCTTTATTTTTATTGAACTGTATTGAATCGATTTGAAATATATCATATTGAATCGAAAGCTCACTGTATATGTATCATATCGTGGCCTATGTATCGAGGTATGTGTCATATCGGCAACTTCATAATGATACCCAGCCCTACTTTGAACCCTGTGGCTAAAAAAATGATGCGGCGAATATCTGGACAGAATCGTTGTTTGGCAGATTGTCCATTCATATATAGTGTCAATGGTTTGGCGACACAGCTGAGTGTAGAAAACACCGCTGTCTGTATGTACGGTTAACACATGGATCTAGGGTTCACGTGAAGTTGCTACACTAGCTCGCGATTTTGTCAGTGCACTCAAATAGATTATCGCCGTGTGATAAAATAAGTTACGATGCTAAATGAACATTAGTGAGGGGGTACGTCTTGCCCGTTTGCGTAAATGACGAGAAGAAACGTCTCAAACTTTAGTAGCTGGACATCCACTCATACCTGATCGACAGAACTAACCCCGCCCCCGAGAGAGTCTGAAATCTGCTGAAATCCTCCAAGACGCTGACATGATACAGACAGAACAGCGGCTCTTTCTGCAGGAGACATGCGCAGTAGAGCGCGGAGAGAGATGGGGCTGTTTGATTGTGTTTTGAACAGTTATTTTGCGCTTCATGCACACACCCTCCTCATGGAAAACACACCAAGAAATGCAGATGATGCAGCTTTTAAGTTATCGGCAATTGATGTGGCTGTGGAAGAAGGAAACAGAGCTGCTCCGTGAGTCGATGGTGAGATTGTGGCGACGGCAGCGTGATGAACTGACTCAGTGCAAAAAGATGACAAAAGCTTTCAGAGGCGATAAAAGCAGACTGCCCAAACTTGAAAGCGTTCTTGAAGACGTGGACACCTGCGGCTTATATTCAGGTGCAGCCTATATATGTACAATTAAAAAATTTTGTTCAAATTTAGTTGATGCGGCGTCTATTCAGGTGCGCTCAGTAGCTGGAAAATAAGGTAGTTCTGTTGGCCGTCCAAGGCTGAAATTATCCAAATGATTCTATTGAAGGTGTATGGAGTTTAAAAACACAGTGGGGTGCTTCCTGTATTACCACATGACATCACAAGGTGGAATGGAGCGGTTTCTGTTTGACAGTCACAACAATTTTGACAATTTTTTGTGTGTTAAACATGTGTGAATGAAACAAAACACAATTCCAGGTCTGTTTTTGATGAGGAAACCTAACAGATGAGAAAATATCCGAATATAGTCCTCAACTTTAGTCACATTTTTTTTTTTTTCTTTGTATAAATAAATCTAAGATAGTTACGTTTAATGCCATACTGTGTAACATTCAATTAACAGAACTAAATCTCCATGGAGACAAGCACATGCCAGATCCCCCACTAGAGAAGTTACTCAGTGCACTTTAAAGATTACCGACCACAACTATGCTGATTTAGGTCTTAATAAAAGCATATATATTGTACTGAGTTCCATTCTTGTTTCAGATTTTCAGGGACGTTCCTGTGGGAGTCTTGAACTCTCAGCCGTCCCGAAGAGGAAGTGCTGTGAACAGGACTCCATCATGCTGCGAGAGACCACTCACTCTGTTCCACACGCCAACGCACTCCCAAAAGAGTGAGTCACTCTCTCTGTCTCTCTCCTTTTCTGTCTCTCTCTCCATCTCTCTCTGTCTGTGTCTCTCTCTCTCTTTCTCTCTCTGTCCATCTCTTTCTTTCTCTCTGTCTGTCTCTCTCTGTCTCTGTTTCTATCTCTCTCTGTGTCTGTGTGTCCCTCTCTCTTTCTCTCTTTCTCTGTCTGTCTGTCACTCTCTGTCTCTCTCTCCCTCTGGTTCTCTCTCTCTCTCTCTCTCTCCTCCCTCTGTATCTGTCTCTCTTTCTCTGTCTGGCTTTGGCCCTCTCGTTGTCTCTTTCTTTCTGTCTCTCTCTATCTCTCCCTCTCTTTCTCTCTCTCTTTCTCTATGTGTCTCTCTCTGTATCTCGCTGGCTCTCTCTATGTCTCTGTCTCTCCCTCTACGTCTCTATCTCACTCTGTCTCTCTCTCTCTCACTTCATGTCTCTGTCTCTCTCTATGTCTCTCTCTGTCTCTCTCGATGTCTTTGTCTCTCTATGTCTCTCTCTCTCTCTCGCTGTCTCTCTCTATGTCTCTCTGTCTCGCTCTCTATGTCTCGCTGTCTGTCTCTCTGTCTCTGTCTCTCTCTATGTCTCTGTCTCTCTCTGTGTCTCTATGTCTTTCTCTCTATGTCTCTCTCTCTCTCTCACTCCATGTCTCTGTCTCTGTCTCTCTCTATGTCTCTGTTTCGCTCTATGTCTCGGTCTCTCTGTCTCTCTCTCTCTTTCTCTGTCTCTCTCTATGTCTCTATTTCTTTCTCTCTATGTCTGTGTCTCTCTCTCTGTCTCTCTCTATGTCTCTGTTTCGCTCTATGTCTCTGTCTCTCTCTCTCTGTCTCTCGCTCTCTTTCTCTGTCTCTCTCTATGTCTCGCTGTCTATGTCTCTCTGTCTCTGTCTTTCTTTATGTCTCTGTTTCGCTCTATGTCTCTGTCTCTCTCTCTCTCTCTCTCTCTATGTCTCTATGTCTGTCTCTTTCTCTCTGTCTCTCTCTCTCTCTCTCTCTCTATGTCTCTATGTCTGTCTCTTTCTCTCTGTCTCTGTCTCTCTCTATGTCTCTATTTCTTTCTCTCTATGTCTGTCTCTCTCTCTGTCTCTCTCTATGTCTCTGTTTCGCTCTATGTCTCTGTCTCTCTCTCTCTGTCTCTCGCTCTCTTTCTCTGTCTCTCTCTATGTCTCGCTGTCTATGTCTCTCTGTCTCTGTCTTTCTTTATGTCTCTGTTTCGCTCTATGTCTCTGTCTCTCTCTCTCTGTCTCTCTCTCTCTCTCTCTCTCTATGTCTCTATGTCTGTCTCTTTCTCTCTGTCTCTGTCTCTCTCTCTCTCTCTCTCTGTCTCTCTCTCTCTCTATGTCTCTCTCTCTCTCTCTATGTCTCTCTCTCTCTCTCTCTATGTCTCTATGTCTGTCTCTTTCTCTCTGTCTCTGTCTCTCTCTCTATGTCTCTCTCTCTCTCTCTCTCTCTATGTCTGTCTCTCTCTCTCTGCTCTCTCTCTCTATGTCTCTCTCTCTCTCTCTATGTCTGTCTCTCTCTCTGTCTCTCTCTCTCTCTCTCTGTCTCTCTCTCTCTCTATGTCTCTCTCTCTCTCTGTCTCCTCTCTCTCTCTCTCTCTCTCTCTCTGTCTCTCTCTCTCTCTATGTCTCTCTATCTCTCTCTCTCTCTATGTCTCTCTCTCTCTCTCTCTGTCTCTCTCTCTCTCTCTTCTCTCTCTCTCTCTCTCTCTCTCTCTCTCTCTGTCTCTCTCTCTCTCTCTATGTCTCTCTCTCTCTCTCTCTCTATGTCTCTCTCTCTCTTCTCTCTGTCTCTCTCTCTCTCTCTCTCTCTCTCTCTCTCTCTCTCTCTCTATGTCTCTCTCTCTTTCTCTGTCTCTCTCTCTCTCTCTCTCTCTCTCTGCTCTCTATGTCTCTATGTCTCTCTCTCTCTCTCTGTCTCTGTCTCTCAGACTTTATACACATTAATCCAAATTGCAGAGACAGTGATTTAGTGTACTTACTTACCGTACGTATGTGAGCCTGTCATGTGTAGTCTGACCGATCTTTTAATACTCTTAATACTTATTTTAGATGTGTATAAAAAGCTGTAAAACAAGTATTCAGTTTGACCCAGATTATATGAGTGTTTGGTGAGAGAAAGATCATAGACATAACAGGAGCTTTGCAGCCTTGGCTCCAGACAGTGACAGAACAGACTTTTGAGTGCTTGGATAAATGTAGCGCCGGTTTCTGGCCGAGGAGACTGAGAGTGTTGTGTTTCTCGTAGGTGAGAAGAGGAACAGTGTGGTGAGCGCTCCCGTGGCAGAGCTCCAGTCCAACACCGCCAACTGTAACAACAGCAGCAGCAGCAGCAGCAGCGGCAGCAGCCAGGGCCGGACCCCCAGGAACAGTCTGACCAGTACAGATGGAGAGCAGGAGAGCAGGCAAAACAGACCCAGCTCACTGTGAGTACTGCAAGACTGTACTGCAACAACTGTACTACAACAACTGTCTGCTGGAGCGTCTCTGGGTCCATCGGCACCATTGGCCCCTATAGCCACATTCATATTAAGTGAAGTGTCTTGTTTAAGAGCATAACAGCAGTTCTTACCACCTGGAATTCCCGGTGGGCTCTAATCCAAATACTAACAGGCTCAACCCATCTTAAATCCTGAAATCAGTCGAGATCAGACATTGCAACAAAGTTTGGCCACAAGAAAGACAAAACTATGAATAGATTTGTCTATAAATAAAACAGTTACCCAAAATGCAGCAGGTCCAGTGTACCACCAGAGGCAGACAAATCCGCGTATCATTCATTCATTCGTTTTTCAAAATAAAACCAAACATAAGAAAAGGAAAAAACATTATTTGTCTCCAAAACCAAAACAAACAAAAAAAACACATAACAATTTGTTTTTTCAGTTTTTGATTTTGTGTTTAAACGAATAATGGAAAAAAGGGTAAAGGCCGTTTCCCGTTTCCATGACTTAAACTGCGATGCTGGACTTTTGTGCCGCATACGGACTGAACCAGGACTAAACCAGAACTAAAACAGGTATAAACCAGGACTGAACCAGGATTAAACCCAGATCGATCCCAGGACTGA
This sequence comes from Boleophthalmus pectinirostris, assembly GCF_026225935.1. Taxonomy (NCBI): domain Eukaryota; kingdom Metazoa; phylum Chordata; class Actinopteri; order Gobiiformes; family Gobiidae; genus Boleophthalmus; species Boleophthalmus pectinirostris. The sequence goes on along the minus strand of NW_026571018.1, from coordinate 31,107,195 downwards.
ACCAGGACTAAACCAAGACTAAAACAAGGACTAAACCGGGACTGAACCAGGATTGAACCAGATCTGAACCAGGACTGAGTGTCAGTACGGGCCTGGAGGTGTGCTCGCGTAGACTGTTGGCTGATTAGGACTGAAACCAGACTGGGACCAGACCGGGACTGAGGCCGGGAATGAGACTGGGACCAGGCTGGGACCAGACCAGGACTGAGGCCCGGGAATGAGACTGGGACCAGGCTGGGACCAGGGCTGAAACCGGAACCAGACCGAGACTGAGACCGGGACCAGACTGGGACAAGATCAGGACTGAGACCGGGACCAGACCGGGACTCAGACCAGGACTGAGACCGGGACTGAGACTGGTTTAGACCTGGTTCAGTCCATATGTGGCGCAAAAGTCTGGCATCGCAGTTTATGTCACGAAAATGGGAAACAAATATTTTCAGTTTTTTTCCATTATTTTATTTTTCCATTAAACACAAAATCGAAAATCTGTTTTTTCATTTTGGTTTTGAAGACAAATGAAAAAAATAGTTGTTTTTTCGTTTTTCCTATTTCTGGAAGGAATGATACATGGATTGTACCACACAGTTTAAGAAACACCGACTGGAGACATGAGTACGTTTAAAGTAAAATCCATTTTCATTTTTCCAACTCCAAAGCGGACACATTTGCCGTGTTGCCTGGTGTTAAATGGACCTTCATTCCATTTGAATAATAGTGTAGCCGTACAGAGACATATAATGAGTGTCATAAACGGACATGGAAATCAGTGTGGAATAACACTAATGCCTGAGAACCTGAGAAACCTAAGCTTTATTTCTTTGTGTTTCAACAAATGCCAACAGACACTGCCACACATTTTCCTAGTGACGCTTCACTGAATTTATAGAACAACAACTTGAGATAATTAACAGCAGGAGTTGGAAGAAATAACATGCATTCAATCTCGAAAATTAACTTTAACACATCAAAGTCATTTTATAGACGTTAGAATGCAAGTGTATTTTAGTTAGAGAAAAGTTAAAGGCCACATGCTTCTATCCATTGAGATGTTATTGCTTTACCTGAAATGTCCCACAGTATTACATTAAACTTTCATTGCATTTATTCAGTTAGAGAGGTAATTGAATAAATGCATGTCATTACAGACTACTGAATTCACTTTGTACTTAAGGGCTTATATATTGCAGTTTTGTGAAGTACAGTATGCATATCCAAAAAAAAAGTATAATTTAATTTGGCAAAATGTCTCACTCTTTCCATTGGATGACGACTGTAGGGTTTTGTTCCAATGAAAAAGTCTGTCCGTGTCTTTATTTGAGCCCCTCTGCAGAGCGCTGTAATGAAAACACGCCAGTGAAAACAGCAAAAAAACGAAGCGTATTTGTGAACTGACTGAACCGTCAAGTGCAAGTCTCCAGTGACTCAGGCCTGAACTCAATAATACAGCTATGTGTGGTCTGTACTGCAGCGGCTTCTTCAAATCCCCCTTCAGAAAATACACTCTTATATTTATTTATTATAACCAAAGAGAGACTGACTTTACACTCCTTAAAGAATTTGTATAAATCCTGAGGAACATTGTGCTGAGAATTATTTGAAATTTGAGTATTCAGGAAGAACACAGATGAGAATCCGTGTAGCATTCGTTCATTAGTTTTTCAATATAAAACCAAAAATAAGAACATGAAAAAACAGCTATGGTCTTCAAAACCAAAATGAACAAATGGATAACGATGAGTTTTTTCAGTTTACGATTTTGTGTTTAAATGGATAATGCAAAAAACAGATAACAGCCGTTTTCCGTTTCCGTGACTTAAACTGCGATGACGGACTTTTGCACTGCATATGGACTGAACCAGGACTAAACCAGGTCCAGGACCAGACTGGAACCAGATTGGGACTGAGACTAGGACTTAAATGGGGACCAGACCAGGACTGAAACCGGGACTGAAACTGGGACCAGACCGGTACATTGATGAGAATCCGTGTATCATTCGTTCATTTGTTTTTCAGTATAAAACCAAAAATAAGAAAACAAAAAAACAACTGTTTTCTTCATTATTTGTCTCCGAAACCAAAATGAAAAATCGGATAACAATTCATTTTTTCAGTTTTCGATTTTGTGTTTAAACGAATAATGGAAAAAGCAGATAACGGCCATTTCCGTAACTTAAACTGCAAAGCCGGACTTTTGCACCGCATACGGATAGAACCAGGACTAAACCAGGACTAAACCAGGTCTGGAACCAGACCGGAACCAGAACAGGACTGAGACCAGGACTTAAACCAGGACCAGACCAAAACTGAGACCAGGACTGAGACTGGGAGAAGGACCGGGACTGAGACTAGGACCAGACTGGGACTGATACTGGGACCAGACCGGGACTGAGAGCAGGACTGAGACCAGGACTGAGACTGGGGCCAGGCCAGAACTGAAAACGGTTTAGTCCTGGTGAAATGGGAAATGACCATTCAAAATCAAAAACTAAAAAAAAAGAATTGTTATCTCTTTTTTCATTTTGGTTTTGGAGACAAATAATGAAGAAAATTGTTGTTTTTTTCTTTTTCTTATTTTTGGTTTTATATTGAAAAATGAATGAATGAATGATACACAGATTCATGAACCAAGATATGATTGGGCATGTGAATGAGTGAGTGATTCTTTGTTATAAATCGCTTTGGTTGCCTTGAAGGTGGAAAAGCGCTGTATAAAAATGTCATCATTTACCATTTGCCATTCATTATCCTTAATTTGTCTCACATTTGTAAAGTTAAACAGCAAAGCGTAAAGCATACTATAGTAATGGGTAGATTGATTCAGACATGATACCATAATAATAACAAAACAAACGAAAAATGATTTTGCGTTTTGGAAATACATTGCTTTTATTTTAGTTTAACTCCAGATATATTGAATTCTTAGATCCATTCAAGCTGTGGTGGAGCAAAAATTATGATATATGTGCCACTTTTTTTGAAGAATAAAGTGAAGTAGCGATGAAGAGAGTTGAAAAGAAGAGGCATGAAGCTGGCGTTCTAACACAAGAGGAGTTTATTTATCTTCAGTACAGGACACAGCACCTGGAGACATGAACCCTGAAGACTTGATATAGTGATATTGTTTTCCACTCTAGTACAGTTTGATCTGGCCATGCTTCGTTTGATATAGTATTAGTGTAGTTCACAGTGAGTGCCTTCAGTACAGAGCAGGATTTTTTTTTTTAAATCAAGTTTCAGCGTACACGAGCAACAAAACACAAAGTAGAGCAGGAACAAGTCAGATCGGCCATTTCTGACACTGTAAAAGAGAGAAGCTCATTATGGACTGGGACGAAGTAAACATCATTGGGACAGAGGAAAACAAACACTGTCGCTGGATTAAAGAGGCAATCGAACCTCTGTCTGAACCTTTCAAAAACAAAAGAATTAATAGTGGATTTTAGGAGGAACAGCTTTTCACTGTCGTCTCTCTACGTCATGGGCACAGTTGAAAGGGTGTCCGGCTGGAAGTACCTGGGCCTGCACATCACCGACAGCCTAACTTGGTCCACTAATGCAGCGGGCATTGTTAAGAAGGCCCACCAGCGTCTGTATTTTTTGAGGAGACTCGAGGCTGCTGGACTAGGCCTCCCTGCTCTCATGTCTTTTTATCGATGTGGAGTGGAAACTGTGTTGACCCAGTCCATCACAGTGTGGTACGTATTTATGAGGAGCGTTGTGGAAGACGGGCCTCCAGGATCATGGGGGACCCCTCGCACCCCTCCCACCATCTGTTTGTTCCTCTGCCTCTGGGAGGAGACTGAGGAGCATTAAAGCTAGAACTTCTCGGCTGAAGTTCAGCTTTTTTCCTGAGGCTGTCAGACTTGTGAACGGTGCACACTGACTTCCTGCTTGGGTTGCCTCTCTCTCTATCTTGCCACGTTTTACTACTTGTTCACTGGACTGCTAAATGTTGTTGTTTTAAATGTATTTATTTTTTAACATTGCTTATTTATTATTGTTTTTTGTTTTTTTTAACCCTTTATGGATCACTGGGCCTCGGGGAGCACATTTCGTTCTGTCATGTGTTTCTCTCGCATGTTTGAATGACAAATAAAGAACCTTGAAATACAGAAACGTGCCCACAGGACGATAAACCGGGACGAGGGGACTTTTTTACTCTCACACACTTGGGATAATGTCCTGAGGAAGACGGACTGCAGATGGCGCTGTCGTCCGTCCTCCACCGGTAAGAAGACAGCGCCCAAACCTGTATAAAAATCAGCACACACATAGACCGCGGTACGATCTTGATGCGCTTTCGATTCAATACGATATATTTCAAATTGATACGGTTCAGTTAAAAATAATGACTAAATGATGGCTGTGATATTAAAAGTCTCTGTTAAACCACTTCTTGTGCAAACGTTCAAATGAAACACAAATATTTTAATCATCAACACAGTGAAAATGTCAAATGTGTCGCATAAACAAGTTTCCTTCATCGAGACAAGCAACAAAACTGCAGCGCTGTAACAAAATAATTTAGTAAAATAAACCAAAAAATACTCTTGGCAATATACCGAGCAGCAGTACCCGATATCGATACTGTATCATCACTTTAAATGATACGATATGTCGATATTTTGATATTTTTGCACACCCCTACCCAGTCAAAACTGTCAGGTATGAAAACAAACTCTTGGTCTGAAAAAAAACCTAGTAACATAAGTTTCAATGCATTTTAATTAGGGATGCATCAATCCAGCTTTTTCAGTTCCGATACTGATTCTGATACTGTAGCTTTAAGTAGCTGCCGAACAGCAGTTATTTCCTTAAAACAAAAATAAAATAAGACAGAATTAATCCAAATGTGTAGCTGTTATTTATCGTTCAAGTAACTACAGAGTAACCCTGAATATATAAAAAGTTCATTTATTGCGATATTTTGAAGAGGCTGATATAATTGTAGATGGGACAGTTTTTTGCTTTTAAAATACCTTGACAAGATTTTGGCGTGAATTATTTCCATCATAATCCCAAGAATTCAAGTCAAAAACATATTTCTTCATGTTGTTTACACTGAAATGAATCATGGGATATGTAGTTCCCAATATTTATAAGATGTTGCTTCTATAAAACCAAGAAAAGGAACTTGTGATTCGATATATTGTGACAGCCCATGATATTATTGTGAGACTTTTGACGATACGATATCACGATATTTCAGTTATTGTTACATCCCTACAAATGCTAAACCAAAGTCACTGATTCCCTGTAAAACCAGTATATTTTTGTTCAATTAGAAGGCCACGTGTTTTCAGTCTGTGAGTTTGTACAGTTGTCAGCAGTTTCCAAGAAGAGATCTGTCGTGCCTTTGTCGAACAGCCGACGGGTCCAGGGGTCAAAGGTTAACTGTCTTTGGATGCGTCTTCGCTCCTGCCCGGGGTTATTTTCAGATTTGACGCTTCAGTTCTGAAAAGGACTCCTCGTTTGTTTTTACGTGGAGAAATGCCTTTGGGCCCGTTCTCATCAATCACACGCCCATAATTCTGGTGTCAAAACCAGGACATTTTGTTAAACCAAGGCCTCGTGGGAAACCTGGAGGCAACTAATTAGTAAAAAAATGAGTAAGTGTTATCGAATTGTAATCTATAGTTTCTTTCTACACACACTTTTTCCTCTAAAAGGTTCTATATTACGCAAAATGGACTCTTGAGGTTTAAGCCACGTCATAATGTTGTCATCAAAAACATAACTAGAGTTGTGTTATGTTTCATTCACACTTAATCCTTTTTTATTAGTCTGTCTACATCAGGGGTCTCCCACCTGCAGCTCGGGAGCTACCAGTAGCTCTCCACCCACTTCCAAGTCACTCTCCAAGGGATTTTGAAATCCTACAAATTGTGCTGAATAAGTAAAATTTAGGTTACATGCCTATTCCCACTGTACATGTATCATTTTGATGCCTGCACTGTAAAAATCCAACACTAGCTAAATTAAAATGACTTAAATTAAGAACATTTTGCTTTAGTTGAGTAGATTCGGCTTGGCAAGTAAAATTATCTACCAATGGAATAAGTGTTTTGTTGTTGTTGTTGTTTTTTAACTATAGTGTTTTTCATATTTTAATTACCCAATGTCTTGTTCCAGTGGCAGATAATTTTACTTGTCAAGTGAAATTTACTCAAATCATGATAAAACTTTCTAAATTCATCTTAACTTGGCTAGATTTTTTTTATTTTTTATTTCTTTTTTTTTTTTTAATGTAAGTTTGTGCACTAATAAACAGTGTTGGGAGTAATGTGTTATAAAAGTAACGAATTACTGTAATGCATTGCTTTTTGATGTAACGCAGTAATGTTTGGCATTACAGGGAAAAAAATAATAATATTTTACTCTGTACAAATGTCAGTAAAGCGCATTACAATGCTTTTTTAACCTGGATTGAAGTAGTGGGTTTTTCCTCATACAAATTCGCTAAAATCACCGCGATATCAGCAGCGGTGAAATGCCAGAGATGCACCCGTGTAGACTTGTCGAGTGACCGCGAGCAAAAGGACCGGCGCAGAACTCCGCTCCGACTTGGTTCAGTCCTGGTTTAGCTCTGGTTTAATCCTGGTTTAGACCTAGTTTAGTCCTGGTTCAGTCCTTGGTTCAGTCCTCGGTTTAGACCTGGTTTAATCCTGGTTCAGTTCTGGTTCAGTCCTGGTTTAGCTCTGGTTTAATCCTGGTTTAGACCTAGTTTAGTCCTGGTTCAGTCCTTGGTTCAGTCCTCGGTTTAGACCTGGTTTAATCCTGGTTCAGTTCTGGTTCAGTCCTGGTTCAGTTTTGGTTCAGTCCTGGTTTAGTCCTGGTTTAGTCCATATACAGCGCAAAAGTTCAGCATCTTCACAGTTAGAGTGAGAGTAACTTAAAAGTAATGCAGTAGTAATGTAATAGTAATGTAATGCTTTACATTTTAAATGCAGTAATATTGTAATGTAACTAATTACTTTGAAATGACAGTAACATGTAATAAATAATGCCTTACAGTTTTGAGATAACTTGCCCAACAGTGCTAATAAATGGATAATGGTTTATGTTTTATGGGCATCTAACTGTAACACCTGTTTTTTTTAATATAGTAATTTCTTGTGACTGTTAAAATAAGTATCTCTCTGGCATTTTTGTTTTGTAAAAGTAGCTTACCAGAAAAAAAAAGAAAGAAAAAGAAAGAAGAAAAAGGTCTACATCAAAGTTCAAAATGCTCTGTCTACTTTTCAAATGAATAGCTGCCTTTTACCTTTTGTTCAGTGGAGGATGACAATGCCAGAGCTGAAATGATCCAAATGATTCTAGTGAACACGTGTAAATTGAAACAAAACAGAACTCCAGGTGTATTTGTGATCAGGAAACAACATTATAACATAGCTCATTAAATAGTGTAACATGAGCAAAAGATGTTCATTTTGTCTTCTTATATACTTTAACTTCTTGGGTTCTTTTTAAAGACAATGCAGTAAAGTGTGTTTACCTTGTTGACATGTTTCGGCTGCTAGCTGCAAGCCGTCTTCAGAACTGTCACCGGTGTTGGTGGTGACGTGTCGTATATCAGCTGTTGTTACTTCCTGTAGGCGTGGTCAGCCTGATGGACCTGGCAGGGTCCATACACAAAACTCCGTCAACAGCTCGTACACCCCAAGGACAAAATCCCACAAGAACAAAAATGCAATGCCATCTACGAGATTCAAGTGCAAATCATGCAATAAATCATACATAGGGGAAACAGGCCGGGCATTTCACATCCGAAAAAAGGAACACCAGAAGGAATGCGAGAAGGAAACGTCAGGGAGACTCACCAGAACACAAAAAGACAAAGCAAAACAGGAAAACCTAAAATCCGCCATATCAGACACTGTAAAAGGAACAACCACATTATGGATTGGGACGGGGCTCGGGTCATTGGATCGGAAAACAAGAAGTTCAAACGCTGGATCAAGGAGGACAATGAAATCAGAAAACGAGGCACGGACAGCATTAACCGTGATGACGGAGCGTTCCTCCTTTCACACACCTGGGACACCCTCCTCCAGAGACACCGGGCGACGAGAGGCGTGGTCAGTCTGAGCGACCTGCCGGGTCCATCAGGCTGACCACACCTACAGGAAGTAACAACAGCTGATATACGACACGTCACCACCAACACCGGTGACAGTTCTGAAGATGGCTTGCAGCTAGCAGCCGAAACATGTCAACAAGGTAAATACACTTTACTGCATTGTCTTTAAAAAGAACCCAAGAAGTTAGTGTAACATGAGCCCATTAGTAATAATATCTTCATACAGATAATCTAGGAAGTCATGTCAGTCACCTTGCCAAACCACAGTAGACCTGAACTGACTCCCTTAAAGACACATTACCTAACTTCTTCTGTCTCCAGATGTTGTTGCTATGGTTGTCCCACAGTATGGCATTACAGGTCAGATGCACACTCGCAGTAAGTATGCATTTAAGGTTTTTCAAGCAATAAAAAACATGTAATTCAGTAAATGTAGATAAAAGTAGATCGGTCTTATTGTGGGATATTCCAGCAATAACATTCATCTCGCTTCTCAGAACACTCACGCAGTCCGTAAGAAGCATGGATTACTTTAATATTGAACAAAATCTTGATGAACAGAACCTTTAGCTTGAGTTTAAACCAATATGGAGCTGGAGAAAACAGGCGTGTCTCATCATGGCCTCACATTCAGTCAGTACAAATACACAAACAAAAATATACATTCTTATTATATTAAATTTATTATATTTCAAAACTGATGTATTATGCAAAATAGACTTTTGTCAGAGTTGTATTTGGAGTGATTCATGCATGTTTGAGCAATTTTTAATCCAATCCAATCCATGTTATTTTTAGAGCACATTTCACAGTTTCCAAAGTGCAATAAAAATGCACAGTAATAACAACAATAATAATAATACAATGATAAATTAAGCATTCAGATTTAGGGATGTAAGGATATCAAAATCTCACGGTACAATATTATCACAATATGCATCTCATGGTACGATATTTATTGCGATATTTTGAAGAGGCTAATATACTTACCTCCGCCAAGGAGGTTATGTTTTTGCCGGCATTTGTCTGTTTGTTTGTTTGTTTGTCTTTTAGCAACATAACTCAAAAAGTTATGGACCGATTTTGATGAAATTTTCAGGATTTGTTGGGAATGTGAAAAGGAAGAACTGATTTCATTTTGGGGGTGATCCGGAAGAAATCCTGGATTCTGGATCACTTTGAAATTTTAGTTAACATTGTGGTAAATGGGGCCAAAAATTTTGTTTCTCAATATCTCGGTTAATTATTGACCAAACCCCATGAAATTTGACTCAGGGATGGACAATGGGATCCTCTTTCATATTCCAAATTGAAAGATACGAGACAAATATTTATGGAAACACAATTAATATGAGGGGGACTGTAGTCCTTGGTGGAGGTCTGCGCTCTCTGAGTGCTTTTCTAGTTGTAAATGGGACACTTTTTTGCTTTTAAAATACCTTGACAAGAGTTTGGTGTGAATTATTTCCGTCATAATCCCAAGAATTCAAGTAAAAAACATATTTCTTCATGTTGTCTGCACTGAAATGAATCATGGGATATGTAGTTCCCTATGTTTGTTACATCTCTACAAATGATAAACTGAAGTAACCAATCTAATATATTTTTGAGCAATTAGTCCAGATTTGTAAAGTGTATCCGTCTTACTGAAGGCCACGTGTTTTCAGTCTGTGAGTTTGTACAAATATTATTATGAGACTTTTGACGATACAGTATCATAAAAAATAAGAGCAAAACCACAAAATAGCAGTAAATAAATAAAAACAATAAAATATATAAAAAATAAATTAAATAAATAAAAGATGCAGAGGATCACACGACTCACGCGGTGTTAAAAGCCACAAAATAAAAGTGGGTTTTAAGACGAGATTTAAGACACTCCACTGTTGGGGCCGTTTGGATGTGGGGGAGCAGATTGTTCCAGAGTTTGGGGCCGGCCACAGAGAAGGCCCCGTCCCCCCTGGTTTTAAGTCTCGTCTTAGGCCTCATGAGCTGGAGCTGGGCCTCGGACCTCAGAGCGCGCAGGGGAGTGAGTTTGGATGAGGTCCGAGATGTACCGTGGGGTCAGTCCATTCAAAGCTTTAAAAACAAACAACAACATCTTAAAATCAATTCTAAAATTAACAGGAAGGCAGCGCAAAGACACAAGGATTGAGGTTATATTATAATCACTTATTTTCAAGACGCTAATTTGTGCCATTTTCAATCCCCATTTTCACCGCCTCCGACATACGCCCACTGCCCTGTACTTACTTAGTTCTCTAATTTTATTTTCCTACTCAGTGATACACGTGGGATTCAGCAGCTTTGTGTAGTCATTTTGGTACAAATGAAAAAGAGAAAACTGCCACTCGAAAATGTGATGTGCAGCTATCCATCGCAGGTGCTGACGGCTGCACAGCTCTTTGTCGTGATGATGTTTATGGCCACTTCAGCTCCCATTGTGCACAGCAGTTTTCTAACACAGAAAGACTTGTTCCACAGGTGTCATAGGCTACGTTCACACTGCAGCCTCAAGTGACCCAAGTCCGATTTTTTGGCCCCATGTGACCTGTACCTGATCTTTTAATGACACAGATCCGATCTTTTCAAATGCGACCCAGGCCACTTCGATATGTGCTCCTAAAACTGATACATATCCGATCTTTTGACATGATTACTACACGTCATCAACAAACGAAAAAATGTACACAAACGTTCTTCTCGTCATATGAAAATAGTTAATGTCACTGAAGCAAAGCACGTCACTATCCCACCACTCTTGGCTACGTCTCGTTCCTTTCAACGGACTAACCCACAAAACGCCAAGGCCAAAAACCTCGTCCTTCTCCTTCTCAATCAAACTTTAAAATCGCCAGGTGCTCAATGTTCGCATCCGTGTTTGGACAACTTCCATAAACACGTCATCATGTCCTCCAGTGCACATGTGGGACACTTTTGGGCTGTTTAATATTCACACTGGAGATCACATACAAGTCGCATTTAATTGGAAATGTGAACGACCTCGCAAAAGCATCGGATTTCACACAAAAAAAATCCGAATTGAGCATTAAGCCCTGCAGTCTGAAAGTAGCCTTAGATTATAACAAGCACAGGAACAGGTGTATTTCTATTTAATTTCATCATGGAATGTTCATTAGTTACCATAATGACACAGTGCACACATTAGCAATAAGACCCCAAAAAGTTCTTGAGAAAACAAACACATTTTCAGGAGCCTGCTATCAGTACAGGTGTCTATGGTTTTTTTAGGTGTTTGATTTTCAGCAAAAAGATGAGAGTGACTAATTGAAAAACTATTGGCAAACACTAGCTACTTTGTGACTGCAATTTTATGTGTGAGAAAGACTTTTTTAAGAACACAGTCATCTCACCTGTTGTAGTTCCAAGCAGTCAGCTCCTTCTGGTCAAACAGTGCTAAAATAAAGTTCAGATTAAGTCTAACTTTAGTAACAGAGTTTATTTATTATTTTATTTATTTTTTTTATTCTGATATTAGAGACAGTACAAACAGTAAAAGACATTAGACATTTGAACTTGACTGGAATAGGGAGTGCATACATCAAGGTGTATGTGTGTGTGTGTGTGTGCGTGTGCATGCGTGTGTGTGTCTGTGTGTATCAGTAGGTAAATAATTAAACAGAAAAGATGTAAGAGAGTAAGGGTGGTAGCGAAAATAAATAAATAAATAAAAATATTCTTGTAATTAATGTAATTACTAATGTATTAAGTTGCACCGGACTACAAGTCGCAATTTTGGGGGAAATTTATTTTATAAAATCAGAGACTAGGAACCGATATTTCATCTTGAAAGCCAAGTTCTAGTAATAACAATAGAACAGAGAACAACAGGCTGTTAACGTCACATATGAACAGTTCTTCAGATAAATGTAACATAAACAACAGAACAGAACAAGTTTAACAAACTTTCCATCTCACTCCAAATCACTAAATCCATTGAATTCTTCATCCTCGGTGTCACTTCTGAGCAACTCCGCGACCTCTGGAGGTAAACAGAGCGCCGCTTCCTCTTCTGCGTAGCTGTCGTCAGACTCAGCATCAGTTCCAGTCAGAATTATTCCAGTCTTTCTGAATCCCGATAGGATGGTTTCGGTGTCACTGAAGTCACTTGAATGTTTTATTTTCACTGGTACAGAAGTAATGTTGTGATCGCCTGACATGATACAAACATGCAGCAGATACTGACACACAAGCCTAAAGCCAGTCACGGCTGTCATTGTGAAAAATGTTATATATAAGTCGCACCAGAGCATAAGTCGCAGGAAACACCCAAACCATTAAAAAAAGTGTGACTTAAAGTTGGAAAAATACGTTTTTTAGCAGAATTACTCCTTAGTGATGCAATAAATTGCCCCAAAACCATTTGAAAACAAGGTGAAAAGTGCAGCATTCCTTAGATTGGAGATTAAACTAAGGTGAGGGGCTGTGAAATTGGATTACATTTAAAATTCACATCCACACCAGGACTCCAGAAATCCTCCACGACACAAACTGTTTCTAATGTAATTTGTCCAGAAAATATATGAAATACTTAGGGTCACACGAACTTAGCTGTTTTGTTATGATCAGATTTCCTCTTGCCTGTCATAGCACCAGCCTCCTCTTCAGATGCATTACACAAGAACTGACAAAAACATGACTCAACTCTGTAGAGTCTTTTCAAAGTCTGCTCTCGTCATCTCCTTTTTGCTCCTCAGATTTTAACTATGTGACTAAGTCTTTGTTCTAATTCTATGCATAATCACACAGAGCAATGGGCGCATTTGTAATAAATGTTGAAAAATGAAAACAGTTGATAGCCGAGAATATTCAGCCTAATTATTAAACAAATGAGCGTGAGTCATTTTCTGTGAGGGAGAATAATGACTACTTTTAAAGCAAATGGTGCATTGTGGTGTGAACTCAGTTGGATGGCTGACTTTTTTTTGCTGTAACATGGAGAGGTGAAACTGGTGAAAGAAGGCTTTTTTTTTGTATGTATGGTATTTACTCAAGAATGTCCACACAAATTGGTCATTATTGTACGATTTGTTCATTATACACTGCAATAATGTGCTATTAGATTACATTAACTTCCTGTTCAAACCTCTGCCTCTTCAGAGCAGCGTTTCATCATAGCAGCAGTGGATTTATGGTGATTTTGAAAAATGACAAATTGTTGAACTCTGAATGAACTGAAATGGTGAAAGAAGTTGTCAAACATAAATGAATTACTCTACAACTTTGGCTTAGCTAATGATGAAGGAAGACGTTACATATTTTGTCTTTAAAGAAGAGCTATTGTGTTTGCGTCTGGTATAGAATTATAATTTATCACATTCATTGACTATTATATTATAATTTGCATGTTTTAAATCGCAATGTTGATCTTAAATGATTTAATCAAATAAACAAGTCCACTGACTTCCGCATTAGAGTGGGAGCTGACCTCGCCGTAGACGTCATCACAACAAAGATCTGTGAAGTTGTCGGCATCTCCTATGGATAGATTAGATTAGATAGATTAGAAAGGAAATTTGCTTTTCAGGCATCATACAACACATAATCTAATATCAGTTTATATCCGTTTATCAAGTCATAATGAAGCGTTGCACAGATGTATGCCGTGTGGTAGAAACAACTTCCAGAGTCTGTGTGTGGAAAAGGACAGGGACAACAGCCTCTCTCTTGTCCGGTGATGGTGCTGTAGATTAAGGTAGTGAGTAGTGGATTTGTTTGCATTTGTACCAAAATGACTATGCAACACTGCCAATTCTATGTTTATGTTACGGCCCCAGTCCATTAGTTCTAATTTGTTGTGTGTGCTTTAAAGTATTCTGCTGGCTGTCTTAATTCCTGCTGTGGGAGCTCTGGTCTGTGATTGGTGGAGAACTTTTACACCTGGCCAATCCTGCCTCACCTCCAGCCTCCTCCCCCGATTTAAGAAGGTTACCAGCACCTGTTCGGGGCTGCAGTCTCACATTTTGTGTTTGTGTGTGTCTCTTTCATGTCCGTCACTTGTTTTGTTCTAGTACGTGTCTGATTTTGTTTTGTTGAGACACTAGTTTAGTTCTGTTTTGTGCCTTTTTTTTTTTTTATTTGGTCGATTCTGTTCATGGGTTTATGTGGTTTTACTTTGGGGCACATGTGTTTTTGTTTTGTGCGTGTCCCTCAGTTTAACCTTGTTTTTTTGTAAGCCTGCGTGACCCATTTTCTGGCCCAAAACTGTGTAAATCTGTTGTTTTGTTTCTTAGTTTAGGTTATTTTCTGTATATTTTAGTCTGTTTTGTTATTTCACCTTTTGCCTCCCTGTTAATTAAACATTATTTAATCTATTCCATTTTACATCATGGTTATTTTGTTGCTTCCCTGACCCCAACGAGCTGGGTCGTAACAGTTTATCACCGATTAAGAAAAAATATTGGAGAACTAAGTAAGTAAAGAGCAGTGGATGTGCACTGGTGGCAGTAAAAACGGGAGTTGATTGGAGCAACAACATAGTTAAAGCTTTAAAAAGTTGAGTTTGCGCAACAGGTCAGCTTTACAGATACTCATTGTTGAACAGGCTAATCTGCCAACAACCTAAAATATGGCACAGAGCAAGAGTCAAAACTCTGCATGCTCCTATCAGTCAACCCTCTTTGAGCTTTCAAGGTTAGATCTGTGAAAAGGTGAGCCCAGCCAGTTAGAATACTTTTTTTTTCTTTTCAGTACATTTTTATGGATAGATAACTTTAATACCTACAAGTTTAATATTGTGAAAGATTCCATTTGGGCCAAGTCAGAGCCAGGATAAAATGCTACAAACCTGCATTCCCGACATACCCATGCAAATCCACGTCAGTAGAATCTCACAACATCTTCTTGAATTTATGAATTGCTTCTCTCTGCCTCTGTGTTTGCTCTGGCTCTCCTCCGTGATGCCAAGTCCTCCAGGTCGTGGCATTTTCAAAGGAGACGGACCTTTAAGTAGCAGAGACACATGCTTCCTCTGATAGCTGCTTTCGGGGTCGTAAACCATCTTCCACAGACGCAGAGAGGGAGGGGCCCGCTGATCGTGAATTCGTCTTTTCCTGAGTCATTCGGTGCACATGCATTTTTCATGTTGTTGCTGAAGTGATGTGGGTGTGTTGTTATGTGTTAAATTGATGGACTGTCAGGACAAGAAGCTTTAAATGAGTCTGCTGTGGTGTGGAGGAGGCTTGTCTACATATATCAGCAGGATTGAGACATGTATATTGTAATCGTGAAGATGGAGCAACAAAATATGACATAAGAAATGTGTTGTACGGATTAACACAACAAGCAGCTGTCAATCCTACACTAAGTCTCAGACTTAGATTTATTGATCCACAAGAGAATTTATTTGGACACAATAGCTCACGCGTCACAATATATTACAATAACAGAGAAAAAATATGAACGGTAATAATAAATTCAACATAAGTGGCAAAAATTGCAAGAGATTGGTATCAAATAAGTAACTGCATAAAAGTAAAAATAAAAAATAGAGAGGGAGAGAATATAGTAATACAAAATATAGCTGGGCTGCAATCAGATACAGTCATTTTATTTTCACTTTTTTATTATTATACAGTTTTTTCTTATTTATGTTTTAATGTATAAAAAATAAAAAATGCCAAATACATGAATTTGTACCTATCCTATTATGAAACCCATGTGGAACTCTGTGGAACATTCGAGAGCAATAACATCTCCTTTCTTTTCTTAAGACTAGCAAACCCAAACACCCAAATAAATTAAATACTGAAACAATCTATGCATCATAGTCATAGCCTTTGCCATAAGACAGAAGATTTTTTTAAAAGTAGACATGATCAAATCAAATGTTACTTACACTATATTGTTGGCTATTCTTAATCACAAAATATTTAACCTGATGGCCAAGTTGTCAGAGGATGTTTTAGTTTTAAAGACAATTATCCAATCAGTAAGCAGAATGAGTCTCTCGTGGTTGTGGATTAAATCTAAAATGCAAATGTTTCTTCTTCTGTGCGTGTCAAACAAGCGTTGATCCTTTTCTTTTTGCATTTATCTATTAAAATCATGGCTCTTTTAGATTCATTTGAGCCAATTACAGGCTTCATCTTGTCACATTTGAGTCAAGATGCATCAGAAGGAAGAAACACATTTCTCGCACGTATCTACAAAGTCTCCCGTTTGATTGACAGTTGAAATCACCTCTCTCGTGTCTGCCGTGGCTTTATTGAGTAGTGCAGCAGGATAGAGGAGCGTCTCCAGGCGGATATGGGAGATTGAAAGAAAATCGAAGTGGAAAAAGCCACTGAGAGGGGCTGTGTGAAAAGCACTAAGTGACAAATGGAGTGGGGAGACACAATTGCTCGAGCTGACAATTCAATAAATAAGTAAAGCATGCAGCTGTTATGTTTGCTGTTATGTTTTATTACAGCGTACAAGCTAAGAGACAGGTAAAGGCTATTTATACTGCAGTCACTCTAGGATTTACATAAATAATTATAGTGTTTAGTGCTTCTACCCATCATCATGAGTTTGGGGCTTCAGTACGTTGCCTTTTAGTCAGCCTAAAGTAAATCAAGGTATTCACAGTTTTAATGCCCACTGACGTAATATACCCACAAATGTAATAAAACGCCATGTAATAACCCCGCATACATAATATGTGCCCACAAACGTAATACAATGTTTACTGGTGAATTATGAACAGATTTAACTTATAGTATTATGGGATGCTTGTCTTTTGAACTATAAGTACACAGTTTGATTCATGCTACAACACTGCATACTGTTTTGTGCACTTAGGAAAGACATTTAGGCTTATGTACTCTTTTTGAACTGCATCAATCACAAGTCTGAAACTGGAATATAGTATCCATCACTAGTTACAGTTCTAAAACTGTCATATTTATTATAATACTATTGTCCAAATGTTATGCCTGTAAAAGTCTCCAGGTTTAAATTTATAATGGGAGCTGGACTCACAGTTTGAGAAGCGTATTGCTCTAAACCAGGTTTCACTTGCACTCAACACATAACAGCATTTGTAAGTTAGGCCAATAATGTTGTAACTTATTCCATCAGAGTGCTGTAATCTAAATACTGGCAATACTTTCACATCAGGTTACATTATATTACAGTGTAAAAGCAGGATAAAACATATTGTGGATTTGTTTGTCTCAAATTACAGAAGGAAATATTGCACATACACTCACCGCCAGAGCTGTTTCCTTTTGTTTGTTTGTTTGTGTGTGTGTATGTGTATTCCAAATACCACCAAATTAAAGAATAACTGTACCAAAATAGAATTCATTAGTATTCTGAGTATGTATTTTCAGCCCTGGATATTTCATATAATAGTTTTTTTAAGAATAGTCAATGGCTGATGCTGTGTCCAATAAATTGCTGCACATCTACACTTTTTTTTCCAGTCTTTTTATTTATTTATTTTTTTGTACTTTTTAAGCATATAAAACATTTGCATTTTATATAATTTTGGCTAATGCACACCTAATGGACATTTTTCTGGCTAAAAAAAAAAAAAAAAAAAAAGACCAATTTACCACAATCACCATATAATCCCAATATAGTTTCCACATTTCATCAACTCTCCAATTAACCACACACCGGCTAAAAGCCTCTATCAAACCCTAACAGGAGCAGTCAGAAGAAGATGCATGAATGAATATACCCTATGTTTTCCACTGACCTTATACTCGATCCAAAAATCCCACCACCGAAAAATAGCCTCTAGTCTCCATGGCAACCTTTGTGCACGTCAAAAACAGAAAGCAGGCCTGCCTCACTAACAAAGTGCTTATGAATGAACTGATTTGTGCAACAGCGCAGATAAAAGACCAACCAAGTGTCGCCGTTTTAATGACGGGGAAAGAATGTGGATGATAATTAAAGTGTACAGTTTAGAGGGAGATAGAGCCATGTTTCACAAGCTGTGGCCCTGCGTATGATGCTTTTGTGGTGAATGTATGTAGAGAGGGTGACACTCAGTTGCATAGTGCCAGCTCTTTGTTCGCTTAAACCAACAGCAATGAACTTTCTTTCTTTTGTGCAACACCTTCCTGTCACTCAAACTGAACATGACACAGTTGCTATATTTAGACATTCTACTTTAGATCTTTGACTTGAAGTAAAAAAAAAAAAAAAATAATAAAAAAACATTTCTGGTGAGAGGTTGCTTCTTTCTTTGCTCTATGTAGATGTAGTTGCTTTGCCTGAAATGTTCCACAGCATGGCATTAAACCTTACATTTGGCATTAAACATGACATTTTACAGTAGATAATGTGAAAAAGAGTTGTTCTAATATGTCAGACCAAAGGGGCTAAGGCAGGGGTCTCCAAAGTTTTTCCTCCAGTGAGCTACTTTTACCAAAGAAAATTCCAGAGAGCTAAATATTTTAGCAGTCAAAAGAAACTGAACATAAGTACTTTGGCGAGTCCTAGATGTGGAACAGTTAGGTGCCTATAAAACATAAACCATTATCCATTTGTCAGTGCACAAAGTTATACGTGAAAATTATACATTTACAATGGTAATTAATCACATTTTACTTATTCATATACAATACATACATAGAATTCAGAAATTACTTGGCGAGCTGCCCTGAAGGGGCTGGGGAGCTACTGGTAGCTCCAGAGCTACAGGTTGGAGATCCCTGGGCTAAGGATTAACCTGGCTCACAGCAGACTGAGTTCTACACATTAACAATTTGATTATAAGGATTATAAAGCACAATTTCAATAATGTTGAATTCTCTTGAGTATTTTCATACATAAGGTGCACTGGATTATAAGGCACATTAAGCGAAACAAAAGGACGACACTTGAGACTGATCCTTAGCCCAGACATCCACGATCCATTGGCAGATCGTGTCGTAATTCGCCCAGCGTTGCCTCCCTGTCTTGGTGAATGTGGATTATGAATGTGAATGTGGGTGGATCATTGAAGTTTTTTTTTTATTTTTTTTTTTAGGATGACTCAAATATACATTGAGTAATAATGTGTTTAATGCAGCTTTGCGCACATTTATTTATGTTTTACAGAAACTGAACTTAAAACCACATGGCTAATTTGCATAAACTATAAGCTCTGAAAAAAACACGACTCAGTGGAATATAGGTGTTTTTTCTGTGACTAGAGGATGTGTATGGTGAGTCTGTTCTGTGCTTCTATGGCAGTGGAGATGGTTCATGTGAAACTTGTCAGAGATTATTACTCTGCGAGGCTCTTGACTACAGTAGCCGTAATGCTCCGACAATCCATCAAGCAGTGCAGCTTCGTAGTGTACCGAATTCATAATAAAACATTTTGCATGCCGTGTACCACATAAAATTTGTTCAAGGCGAGTAAGCACAAACAGAATAAGGCGTACCGGATTATAAGGTGCACTGTTGATTTTTGAGAAAAATTAAAGGATTTTAAGTGCACCTTGTAGTCCCAAAAATACGGGAGTTGAATCTGATTGGTGGAAGCATCACAACAGAGGAACAAGCTGAAACTTTTAAAGAAAAGCACCATTTTAGAGAAACATCTTCCTTGTCCACAAATGCACAAAGATCTTACCTTCTGTATGTTTTTCACAAACTAATTTAGTCTGTATTGAGGCTAAAATAGACTGAAGTACAGGTGTCGGCATCACCATGTTTGTTTTGGTCTCCTTGAGCACTTCACCTTTCCATCAAGGACCTGTTTCCCAGACTCTTATCGGTCTGGCCAAATATTAAGTGCGTGCACCAGACCAAAATCTTTACGTCACAGACCGCTTCTATGATGATGACATTATGCATGCACAAGCTAATATTTTGGTCAGGAGATTTCACGATTTGAAAGTGTAAAAGTTCACCTGCTCAGTCTGTACCTTTGTATACAGCATCACTGTGGTTGTATACAAAGAAAGTATCATTATAAGCTTAAAGTAGCCTGTAATGATGCTCTCAGAATGCTGCTAAAAAGAGCTCAGGTCCAGTAGTGTCAGGCTCCTGTTCTGCCCAGCCCATGTGATCACTTTGCTGTGCAGTGATTGGGTAATATGACTTGAATCTCATCTCAGCTCATCAATCTCTTGTGAAGTAATGTGCGGTAATGTGCTGGCCTGGCTCATAATGGCAGCTCTATTAGCCTAAATAGCACAATTTGGCTGCACAATGGGATGGTAATTGCCGGGCGCAGCGTCTTTGAACTGCTAAGGCTGACCACTTCACACTAACATCATCGTCATTTTACTTCTTCAACTTACTTAGCGATTTAACAAAGAGGGGACAATAGCGGCAAGAAACTGAACAGTCTGTGCTGGTGTACTTTTGTTCTTTAGATTCACTGATGGGCCATACAGGTAAACCTACATAATACAGTATATGGTTAATGGCTGGGCAATATAGCAGTAAAGACGTATTCAAAGTCAAAGTTATGGCAGTGTACTATAATGGGTCAGGCGAGAATCTGCTGCTAGTACCTCATTGTAGACCTCAAGATAGTTACTATGTCAACTTACTGTTCAGTACATGAAAGCTGGAACTATATTTTTTCAGGTCAGTATTTATTGTGTGTACCATATTTTTTCAGACTATAAAGGCACACTTAATATACATTGATATTCTCAAAAATCGACAGTGCACCGTATAATCTGGTGCACTTTTTATGTTAATTCTGGTTGTGCTTACTGATCTCGAACCGATTTTATGTGGTACACGGAGCTCAAAAATCTGTCAAAATGTTTTAGTATGACTTTGGTAAACTACAAAGCCACACCGCTTGATGGATTGTCGGAGCATTTGGATACCATCGTCGGGAGCCTCACATAGTAAAGGTCGAAGTATGCGTTGGCATTTATGACATCAATGAAATGCAACAGAGAATATATGTCCATTCATATATACGGTCTATGCTATGACCTGCTGATTTATAATCTCTGAAAAGTTTCACATGAACCATCTCCAACGTAATAGAAGCACAGACCAGACTCACCATCAGCAGCACATCCTCACAGAAAGAACACATATATTCCACTGAGTCGTGTCCTTTAGTCCGACAGAAGCTGAACCGCATCAGCGCACAAGAAGTGAGCTGTTTGTTTTTTTTTCCAGTGCTTATAGTTTATGCAAATTAGCCATGTGGTTTTAAGTTTTGTTTCTGTAAAACATAAACGTATGTGTGCAAAGCTGCATTAAACACATTATTACTTAAAGTACATTTGAGTTGTCCTTGTAGGAAATAAAAAAAACAAACTTAAATTATCCACCCACATTCACATTCATAATACACATTCAGCAAGACAGGGAGGCAATGCCGGCTGAATTATGCCTCAGTCTGCCAATGGATCGTGGATGCCTGGGTTAAGGGATCAGTCTCAGATTCCGTCTGTTTGTTTTGCTTAATTGCACCTTATGTATGAAAATAGACAAGAGAATTGAACATTATTGATATTGCACCTTATAATCCAGTGCACCTTATAGTCTGAAAAATACTGTACATTTTCTTTGCACTACTAGGTAAGTTTTGGCTACTTTTTGGCTATGCAATAACATTTAAAGTGCCCATACTACGCTATTTTCTGATCTATGATATAATGTTGTTTCCTCATCAAAAACAGACCTGGAGTTGTGTTTTGTTTCATTCACAAACACACATAAACTGCATATTTAGGCTGAGTTCTTTTCTCAAACTGACAACATTGTTCCAGGACGTGCTCCACTGTGTTTTTAAACCCCCACACCTTCACTACAATCATTTGGATAACTTCAGCCCTGGAACTGCCGATCTCTAATAAATAAAAGACAAATGCAGCTGTCAACTTGAAAACTACCATTACATGACATCACAAGGTGGAACTGAGCATTTTAAGATTTGGAGATGTAGATGAGAACTAGGACTACTAATGCAGGATTCCTCAAATATGTGTGAATGAAACAAATACAACTCCAGGTATGTTTTTGATGAGGTCCAATCCAGTGCAACTTTATTTGTATAGCAAATTTTACCAACACAAAGTCTCCAAAGCACTGCTCAGAATAGGCACAATTTAAATTAACCCAAATAGAATAAAAGGTAGCAACATTATAACATGTCTAAAAGCTCAAAAGAGTCAATTATGCATAACAGAGGAGCTTTAGCTGTCATTATACAAACTAAGTACTAAAGTGGTGCACTCTGCTATTTATTTTTTGCAGCTTCTTATTTTTTAACAATAATGTAGATTTTTAATTATTTTTATTGTGACTACCTCATTGGATACTATTGATGGGTAACATTAAGAAGTTGTCGATACGATACATACCTTGATACACAGGCCACGATGCGATACATATCTTGATACAGTGCACTTTGATACGAAATATTTCAAATCTATTCGATACAGTTCAATAAAAAATAAAAGCTAAATCATGACTGTGATTCTAAAAGACTTTGTTAAACCACTTCTTGTGCAAAGTTAATATGAAAACACGCCCATTTTAATCCCCAAAACAGTGAAAATGTCAAATGTGTTGCATAAACAAGTTTCCGTCCTCTGAATAAACAACAAAACTGTAGTGCTGTAACCAAATCATTTAGTAAAATATACCAAATATCGATACAGCAGCCCATGATATCGATACTCTATCATTACATTAAATTGTACAATATATTGATATTTTGATATTTTTGCAGACTCCTATTGGATACTGTCATTTTCCAACACAGAAAATCAGCAGACTTGTTTCTTTTTTTACATTTTTTGATCAATATTGCAGTTTGAAAGATCCAAAATATAACTTATCAGGCGTGACAGATTCTAACTACAGTATATAGAAGACAAAAACGCGATTTGTCGTCTTTAATTCTTATAAATTAGACAAGACTTTTAATCTGTGTCGTCTGTTACATCACTATTTCTGTGTTGCAAAATGAAGATCAATTAAATATAAATATAAACTTTTTTTTTTTCAATTTTGAAATGATAAAACA
Organism: Boleophthalmus pectinirostris; assembly: GCF_026225935.1. Taxonomy (NCBI): domain Eukaryota; kingdom Metazoa; phylum Chordata; class Actinopteri; order Gobiiformes; family Gobiidae; genus Boleophthalmus; species Boleophthalmus pectinirostris. Next base: position 31,084,156 of record NW_026571018.1, on the reverse strand, counting down.
ACCCACTCCTCTCTCCACACTCATTATACACAAAACTACAAAACAGCTAAAAAATACACATACACACTAGAGCCCGACCGATATATCGGTTGGCCGATATTATCGGCTGATATGGGCAACTTTAGGCATATCGGCTATCGGCCGATATGCTTGCTGATAGGGGCCGATATTTCACGTGGGCATGTTATACCTCGTTATAAAGCTTAGACTCTCTACATTCTGTTCATTTAATCCAATTTACAGACAGATAAATGTCCTAATATGTGGCTCCACATCAGTATTTTATCTGCGGAGTCATGTACTGTCCCTCACAGAGTCACGTGTGTTTGTTTAGACCTGCAGACACAGATCCAAACACTGAGATTATATTCTTTTTACGGACAATCGGTTTGAGTCTGGATTAAAAGGACATTTATTAGTGCAGATTTGTGATGTGAGGAGGAGCCTGTATGAGCGGTGAGTGTTGGAAATATGTCGACTCTGAAGCTAGTTTTTGTCATTTGTTATGGGTTAGCTGCTGTAGCTCCCGCACATAAACAGACTGTTTTCTATTGGTCTGTTCTAAAGTGACTATATTGGCCGTATATTTGCTACTGGACCTGCACTGATATGTAAATGAGCTGTGAACAGACGTGTGAATTATCACATTTGCGCATATAATTAATTACTGCGACACGCACGTGTTTACGGCTAAAGGCTAATAGCGCTACTTTCTTTACTAGTTATGGGTCCGTCGCGAACGAAATGACTCTTAGAACCGGCTCTCTTTAAAGGGAACGACGGGAGCCTGATCCTTATTGGGAGCCGTGTTTTCTCTTTTTCTCACTTTTTTTCTCTTCACGCCGCGTGATTCGTGGTTTGACAGCGGCAGTGGCTCAAAACGAAACTTTGAGAAATTTGCGTGTACGTAGGATTAAAAAAAATAAAAATAAAAAAAAACGAGCATATTTGACTGTAGTTTAGCATAAAATAAATAAGTCCCGGTTTAGTCCTTTTTCAGTCCTGGTTTAGACCTGGTTCAGTCCTGATTCAGTCCTGCTTTAGACGTGCTTTAGTCCTGCTTGCAACAAAACAATCTGAAGAGCCACTTGGGAGCCAAAAGAACCAGCAGCTTTTAGTGAGCCGAGCCAAAAGAGCCGGTTCTCTAAAAAGAACTGGAATACCCATCACTAGTGTCTAGAATGTGATGCAAAAATGCCATTAAGCCAACCTACTGTCTGTAAATATGATGTAAAGAGGCAGAATAACAATAAATGTTGCCTAAATAAACCCAATTTAAAATCCACCAGAGCCAAACCTAAGTTTTTTAAACAATTCAACATTTACAGTGAATTTTTACATCACTAAATATATCGGCGATTATATCGGCTATCGGCAGCGCCAACTCCCATTATATCGGTTTCATATCGGCCACAGCAAAATCCATATCGGTCGGGCTCTAATACACACACTCTCTATTGTAGTATCCTCACTGGGTATTGTATTCCTATTGCAGTATCCGCCGTGTATCCACATGTGCACCATTGTTCCATCAGTTATATAACTAATGGCCTCAGAATCAATTAAAAGTTTGATGTATTGACTAAATGAATGCTCAAAGTGCCGTGTGTCAATGCTGTAGCCAAGTTTAATCGCTTAAAAGCACCATGTTCAGATCCGCAGCTGTTTCGGATGGTTTCAAAACGGCAACAGACGCCCATGTTTAAAATTCAATTAAATCTGCCATTTTTATATTTGTTTACCGTGCTCTCTCGGTAAAGCGTGTTTTCAAATTGCGCGTTTCCTTCTCCAGACAGACATCACGTAGGGATGTGAGTGTTTCTTTGATAGAGGATAACACCAGATGCCCTCCCCTGTGTCCGCCCTTCACGCGCTTCAGTCTTGCTTCATAAGAACTACGACGATATGACCTTTCGTTTCTGTTTGACCCCGAAACTCAACACACAACAAAGACATGATTCCTGTGTGCGTGGACACGAATGGACTCTTTGTTTATAGGGGCATCCTACCTAAATTTCCATCAACCTAAATTTCCTTTGTTGTGCCCTCAGACAAGACACTTCAAACACATTGCCTAGTGCGGCTACAATGGCTATAATATCTTACCATCAGAAACTACGGAGTATAAGTAATTGCTGCAATAGCTCTTGAGAGGTTTCGACAAGCCTGTAAAGTGCACTACAAGTGGAGGGCACTGATATTATTAGAAAAAATATATAAATAGATCTTGATTTTCTTTGGTCTATTAAATGTAACTATATTTTTTGGCTTTTCAGGTTAAATCCCAAGAGCAGAAGCAGTGTACCAACCAGGTAAGACTGAAAACAAATCCAATGAAAACATAGCATTTTTGTATTTTTATGTAGGTAAAATTTAAGAAGCTATAATTGTTTTGTTGGTGCAAATTATACCTTATTTTTCGGACTATAAGGGGCACTTAAAATCCTTAAATTTTCTCAAAAATCGACAGTGTGCCTTATAATCCGGTGCACTTTATATATTAATTTTGGTTGTGCTTACTGAACTCGGACCGATTTTATGTGGTACACGGCACTCAAAAATCTGTCAAAATGTTTAAATACGACTTTGGTGAGCTATGAAGCCACGTTGCCTGATGGATTTTTGGAGCATTACAGCTACCGTAGTCAGGAGCCTCGCGGAGTAAACAGCGAAGTATAGTTCTGCATCTGCATTTATGACATCAATGAAATGCTACAAATAATATATATCCATTCGATTTATAATCTGAAAAGTTTCACATGAACCATCTCCAACACGTCAGAAGCACAGAACAGACTCACCATCAGTAGCACATCCTCTGTCACAGAAAGATCACACATATTCCACTGAGTCATGTCCTTTAGTCTGACAGAAGTGAGCAGTTTTTTCAGCATTTATAGTTTATGCAAATTGTTTCGCTTAATGTGCTTTATAATCTGGTGCATCTTATAGTCCAAAAAATATGGTAATACTGTGAACAGCTAAGATTATAATATGGAGACTGTACTGTATCAATGTTCATGATGTCCAAATCTGTAGTTTTTTTTTTTTCTTATTCAAATCAAGTTGTAAGTGTTGGTATTTTGACAAAACAAAGCTATATAGCATTACAGATTCTGATTACGTTCTTTTGTCCATCAGCGCTCCTTCTCCCAGCCCCACATCTCCTCGCTCTCCCTCGTGGCCCATGTTTTCTGCTCCGTCCAGCCCGCACCAAATGTCCTCCACCTCCAGTGACTCCTCCCCGGGAAGGTGAGTCTACACTGAAATACTACTTATATTCTAGTGTCTCTGGTAACTCTAATGACTTCACTCAAACGCTACTGAATAAAAGGCAAACGGTAGCTGTCAACTTGAAAACTACCACTACATGATCTCAAAAGGTGGAACAGAATGAAACAAAACACAACTCCAGGTCTGTTTTTGAGAAGGTAACAACATTATGACATGTATAGGACCTTTAGATCATTTATTAGCCTACTCTCATAGATAATAAAAGTCCATATAATTAGAAACACGTGTCTTAAATTCACTTAGATCAACTCTGACTTGTTAGACGCTCCCATTTTTGTGTTTTTTTAATAATGAAAATACCACTAGTTGTTGGTAATGCCCACCATTTTAGACATATTATCGTGTTTATCCAAAAAATACCATGCTGATTTATGTGTGGATGTAATAAAGTGTGATCCAGCACATTGCATTGGGGCCAAAGGCTATATATTTGGATCAGTCTAATTACAGGGTTTACTCATTGGTGACATTGGTGAGCTGAGTGCATGACAGAAGAGCGCTGTCTGGTATTAAGAGCCAAAAACTCAAGACTGGAGCCAAAGGAGGAGGCACTAAACCCATGGAGACCTAATAAAGCATGGAAAGAGAAATACTAGACTTTGGTATCCTTTTCTGCGCAGTGGCTATTCATGTTCCAAACACTTATATAATTTTAGTTGAGAATATTTTTATCGGTGTAGTAATAACATTGATTAAACACTTCTTTTACATGTAGCAAGTTAAATACATGCTTTTTGATAACTTAACTTAAAGGTGCATTGTGTAATTGTGTGTTGTGTGGGGGTGGGTGGAGAGTCCCTGCCTCAAGTGGAGGAGTTCAAGTATCTCGGGGTATTGTTCACGAGTGAGGGGAGGATGGAGCGTGAGACTGACAGGTGGATCGGTGCAGCGTTGGCAGTGATGCGGTCGCTGTATCGAACCGTTGTGTTGAAGAAGGAGCTGAGCCGAAAAACAAAGCTCTAGATTTACTGGTTAATCTATGTTCCTCCCCTCACCTATGGTCTAAAAGTTTGGGTAATGACCAAAAGGACAAGATACAAGCAGCCGAAATGAGGTTCCTCCACAGGGTGGCTGGGCGCTCTCTTAGAGATAGGGTGAGGAGCTCGACCACATAGAAGGAGCTCGGAGTAGAGCTGTTGCTCTTACATGTTGAGACGAGCCAGCTGAGGTGACTTGGGCCAGGAGTGCCTGCTTAGATTGCTGCCCCCGCAATTTGGCCCCAGATAAGAGAAAAAAAAATGGATGGACACTAGATGTGTAGCTTTTCTAGTGGAGAGTCTGTCAATTTTTTTTCTCCATGGACATGTTATTGTTTTGTCTGGAATGTTTCACAGTATGGTATTAAGCCTTTCTATCTTCATGAAGACAAAACCAGTCCAAGTTATAGGTCAGATCTGTGGAGATGCGACCCTGCTCACAGTCAGAATGCCTGTTTTTCTGTGTATTCATCTGTATAAGCCATAAAACCACCTGTAATTGAATGAATGTAAGGTAGAACTGTTTAATGTCATACTGTGAAACAATCCAGGCAAAGCAATGACATCTCCATGGAAACAAGCAGATGATGGACTCTCAATCAGAGAAGTTGCACAATACACCTTTAACCTCGGCTTTGTACTGCATTTGACCCTGGTGAGGCACATCCCCGTAGTGAAAACCATTTCAGAGATTTCAGTCACTGAAGCTCATTGAGAGAAGGCCAAGGGTTTACAACGCTCTCAACAAAGCTAAGGGTGGCTTCTTTGAGGATTTTAATTGAAAATATATATAACTTTTTTTTTTTTTACTTGAGTTATTGAATTAATTTTATTCCTTTACTACATAAGTTCTTTTTGTTTTTTTTTTTTTTTTTTTTTACATCATATATACACTACTGGTCAAAAGTTTTAGAATGAAAAATAGAATTTTTCAGTAAAAATAGAATTTTTCAGTCCAATGAAGAGCTTGAAATGGTACAAAGGTAAGAACTGAACAGACAGGGGTTATAAAAAAAAGATAAAAGATACAAAACACAAGTCCAAGCTCTGCCAGAACTATCTGAGGAAAAAAGAACAAGATGGTGAAAACATGGAGTGTCCAGCACAGTGTCCAGACTTAAACCCATCGAGCTGGTTTGGGATGAACTGGACAGAAGAGTGAAAGCCAAACAACCTACAAGTGCTACACATTTATGGGAACTTCTGCAACAGACTTGGGAAGAACTTTCTGAAGAATATTTCTATTGTAAGAAGAATGCCACAAGTGTGTTCAGCTGTTATATCTGCTGCCAAACGTGGACACTTTGATGAGTCAAAAGTTTAGAATACATTTTGGTCTATAAATTGATTTTTTTTATTCAACTCAAACAGCTTTTTTGTTCTGTGCTTTCATTTAAGAGTGCAGGAAAAAGGTTATGTCCAAACTTTTGTGTACATCTATCCAAAGCAGCATATTATTTGAAATGTAGTTCCCTGTAGTTTGACTCATCTGTCTGTGTGTGTTGCAGTATCTCTGGGAGGAAAGCGCGGGCTCTGTACGCCTGCAAGGCCGAGCACGACTCAGAACTGTCCTTCATCGCCGGGACCATCTTTGAAAACGGTGAGTCACTTTGGACAGGAGGTGAGAGACCATACAGCCAATGTGAATCCCGATGAAAATAATGATGGACTTAAATAGACTTGATTCTTTTTTCCATGGGGATGCTGTGGCCTGATGTCTGGAACCTTAAAGGGACAGTCCGGAATTTTGGACATAGGGCCTCATTTCCTAGTGAGCCAGAGTGTTGGAGACGTGTGGAGACACTTTTTTAAATAGTCCATCCAGTCCTTGTATTTGCAGACATCGCAGGTGCTAGGCTAGTGCATGTCAATGGCCATAGTTAGCCTGTCACTAAAAACAGTCTTACCCACTCCATAAAACACCCAAAGTAAAAAATCTGTTATTACGCCAGACTGTCCACGTGAATGTCTGTGTTGATAGAATAATTTCAGAAGTAAAACCAACCTTGAATTTGAAAAATGTATGTCAGTGAGCAGTGAGTTATACTTCCTGATAGAAAGCTTGACAGCGGCGGACTGATATATGAGAAAATAGTCCCTCAACATGCAATTATTAATGTGATGCAAGGTTAGTTTTACTTCTACGATTATTCTATCAACACAGACATTTACATCGACAGTTTGGTGTAGTAATAGATTTGCTTCAGGTGTTTTGTGGAGTGGGTAAGACTGTTTTTAGTAGCAGGCTAACTATGGCCATTGACATGCACTAGCCTAGCACAAGCGACCTCTGCAAATACAAGGACTGGATGGAATATTTTAAAAAGTATCTCCACACGTCTCCATCACTCTGGCTCACTAGAAAATGAGGTCCTATGTCCAAAATTCCAAACTGTCCCTTTAACCCAGCAACACTCTGGACAACGGACAGTTACTGAGACCCGGCAGGAAGGTTTATTTCCAACCAAGAACACTCCAATTCTATTATAGCAAAGCCCGTCATTATTTAGCTAGAGTAATGTTCCCTATCACAAAACATTATTATTTCTGTATTTCCTGCGGTTCAGTACTTTTTTGGATGAAGCCACAGCACTTCCTCTACTAAAATATTATCATAGAGATTGTTATATAATGACTCCAGTAATATGCCACAATGTCCAGCGCTTAGGATTTTGCAGCAGTTGTCATTTGGATGCATTTTCTTTTCACAAAATGGCAATTTAAAACATTAAATAACTATGAATTATTAAACTCAAATAGTATTTTCTTCAAAGCACATCTATTTTTTTATTGTCCAAGCTTACATGGAGTAGCAAAACTCAGGTGCGCCCCACACTACAAAGCGCATGGGCCGGAGTTGTCACATATAGAAACCAGAGAGAACTTAGTTACACATAGAGTATACAGTGGCTATTTCAAAGTGGCAGTGTCAAGTACCAGTGAGTCTAGGTTTCCAAAGCTCATGGTTTATCCACTACACCACAGCTAACACACTTGGAGCTGTTGTTTTTGGGTATTTGGTTTGCTCAAAGTTGGGATGTTAACTAATTAAATGTGCTAAAAATAAGTCTCAGCCATTTCAGCAATTCTCAAATAAGAAAAGTACAGATACATGCTCTCAAATGTAGTGAACTAAAAGTAAAAAGTAAAGTACAGATACCTAAAAATTGTGCTTAAGTATTGTCAAGTACCGGTAACCCTATAGGAGCTGTTGGTTTTCAGTTTGTTTGTCTGCTCACCCGATCCAGTTGAACGTGTGTCAGCTGTGAAGAATACAATGTACTAGGTAATAAAGCAGTTCCAAGCAGGATTTGAGCAGTCTCCAGTGTACCATTCCAATATTATTACAATACACCAACAAACAAACTATCAGGTGTACCCTCACTACCATATTTGACTGCATTAGTCTGGTTCTTCACTGCACGACATTTCTAGTGGAAGGTCCACCACCTGCTTGTCTCCATGGAAATGTTATTGCTTTGTCTAGAATGTTCCACACTATAAATTAAACCCATTTATCACGAGGGAGGCAAGCAGGTAAGCTACATTTCAATTCAGAATTGTCCAAAGAGAGTCCTCCATATTCACGGAAGGAATTATTGTATTTTTGAGTACTGTATTTTTCGGACTATAAGTCGCTCTGGAGTATAAGTCGCACCAGCCAAAAAATGTGTAATGTTTAATGTAAAGAAAAAAAAAAAAAGTCACACTTTTTTGGGGAAATTTATTTTATAAAATCAGAGACCAGGAACCGACATTTCATCTTGAAAGGCAAGTTCTAGTAATAACAATAGAACAGAGAACAACAGACTGTTAACGTCACATATGAACAGTTCTTCAGATAAACTATAACATAAACAACAGAACAGAACAAGTTTACCAAACTCTCCATCTCACTCCAAATCAATAAATCCATTGAATTTTTCATCCTCTGTCACTTCTGAGCAACTCCGCGGCCTCCAGTGGTAAACAGAGCGCTACTTCCTCTTCTGTGTAGTTGTCATCAGACTCAGCATCAGTTCAAATTCAAATTATTCTGGCTTTTCTGAATCCCGACAGGATGGTTTCAGTGTCACTGAAGTCCAGGCTTTGTCCATCCATCCAGTGACTTCTCAGAAAGTTGCATGGTGCATCCTCCCGGTGTCACAAGTTTCTCGCTCACTCCAAAATTTCTTTCTGCTGCTCGAATACCGTTTTCAGCTGCATATTTCGCTACTTTGCTAAAATATGATTTTCTTTTTGGGGGCATTTGTATTCAGTCTTCTCAGTTGTCTGTAAGTTTCTTTAAATTAAAAAATTTCAGTGGTACAGAAGTAATGGTGCGATCGACTGACATGATACAGACAGGACAGAGGCTCTTTCTGCAGGAGACATGCGCAGTAGAGTGAAGTGACAGTGGTACAGGAGAAATAGGCGTAGCCGATACTGACATTCATTTTAAAATGTTGATGTTTGTTTTTAATGCAGTCAATGGTCTTGCACCTTCCTACTTGTGTGAGATTTTGACCCCTCACCAACCCAGCAGAGCTCTACGATCTGCTGGGCCACATCTGCTGGAGGTCCCGGTGCAAACAGTGGGGTGATCCTTCTTTTGCAGTGGCCGGTCCAAAACTCTGGAACTCTTTGCCCATCGAGTTACGGTCCATCCCTGACCTGCCTTTGTTCAAAGCCAAACTTAAAACCTACTTATTTAGAACGGCTTTTAACACTTAGTGGCCCTGTGACACTTTCTTTATTTTAATAGTGTAATGTGCTTTGTTGACCTGTTTGTATGATGTTTATTGTTTTTTATCTTGTTTTAATGTTGTACAGCACTTTGGTCGGCTTTGGTCGTTGGAAGGTGCTATAGAAATACAGTTTGATTGATTGATTGATTGACACACAAGCCTAGAGCCTCTTGCAGCTGTCAGTGTGAAACTTTTAATATATAAGTTGCACTAGAGTATAAGATGCAGGACCATCCAAACCGTGAAAAACTTGACTTATAGTCCAAAAAATACGGTAAGAGAAACTCCCATAGTGAAATGCTAAATGGATATGTTTACTGTCATACTATGGAACATTCCAGGCGAAGCAATTGTATCTCCATGAAGTAGGCAGCGAACCCTCCACCATAAAAGTGACGCAGTGCTACTTTGAAATGTCGTCATTATAGATAAGCCAACATACAAAGTCAAAGTTCAATGCATCACCTCTTTTGAAAATAGGTCACTTTTGCCCCTTCAGAAGTTAATGAGTTTTGCATCTCATCTGATAGTGTGCGAGACCTTGAAAGCCTTAAATAGTGTTTGCAGCGTAAAGACTTTATTATGTAATGCGGAGCCGTGGCATCAGATGGGCCTGGGTTTGACCTTGGGGACATATAATCGTGGCCGAGGAATCCAAACAGACATTCAGTTCACACAGAGCACCCCCAGCTGTCCCAGAGCGCTCATATTACCGCCGCATAATGTCATATCACCAACAGTAAATAATAATAGAGATGTGCTCATTGGCCGTGCATCAGCTGTGAAGTCCCGGCACACGGAGGGATGTGGGTTTGCCTGTTTACTCAAACACCATTAGGACGTTTTATTACTTCTTAGAGAGTAAACAGTAAATACTATCTATCCAAAGCCTTCACATTTAATCACAGTGGAGATGAAATTGTCACTATTATCAAATCACAAAAGCCGCAATCATTCAAGAGTTCAAGAGCGTTCTGAAAAAAGTGAAATACTGTGTCCTTTTATTAAAACTAAATTGCAAACCTTGTATGTATTTATGTGTTTGAACAGGGACAGAAACACGCCACGAAATTAGGTCCATGAGAACGAGACAAGACAAGATTTTGACAAAATAGTGCAGTCCATTTTGCAATTTTGACTTCATTATTTTTTAATTATTTTATGTAATACTTTAGCGGTCATTATAGTACTGCAGGCTTTTTGGAACTACAGCGTCCCAAATTGCGTAACATAGCAGCTCCTAACTCCTCTTAACTCTTAACAGCTCTTAACTTTTTGTCCAAGCCAAAGGTAAATTCAGGAGGAAAAAACTCTCAAAAGATATTTTTTTTCTTTTTGGCAGTTTTGTCTCATGAGATCTTGCAGCATGAGATCTTGTACCATCCCTGTACTTCATAAGTAAAGTATTTCTGTAAATGTGCCAATTTTAGCTGCAATTTCAGCTGCAGTCCCCTGGAGAGGTGTAGAGATGCCAACAACAGACATATAGAAAACACAATATAATATGAATTATGAAATGTGTAAGATATAAGAATAAAAGTTTGTACAAGTCACTGAGCTGAATAACCTTTAGAGCAGGGGTCACCAAACTTTTTCCCTGGGGGCCACATTATGGCTCTTGACTGTGATGGGGGTCCAGGCTCGGGTCAACAATATAACAGAATTGTATGACCCAGACCAAAATGACCAGCAGCAGGCCTCATTGTGTAGTAGAAATTACTACCCTCCATCCACAATACTATATCAACACATCATTCCTGGCACATATTTGTTTATCGTTACTAGTGGTTTGCAAAAGTAGTAAGTACTTCACACTTTTTTTTAGTTTTTTTAGTTTTTTTTTTCTGTTTATTTATTTAATGAGACAGGGACAGTGCACAATCTACATTAACCTTAACAGGAGAGATGCATGTACCAGGTTATAGCACCAGAGCTAATTTCCACTCGTAGTCCCTGTGTAGGTTGATGTCATAGTTCATAAAATCAAACAAACAAAGAGAATGTCTTTATAATGTCCAGAGCATCATAACAATTATGTATCATCATTTTTTACTGAAACAAAATACAAGATGCAGAAATGTCATTACTTTCCAAAATGTTGTTTCATCACAAACATACCTGAGTCGTCTTTTGTTTCATTGAAACATGTTTACCACACAAATTCTCACAGATCTAAAAATAGCTTAAAGGGCCTCTAAAATGTTATAATGTTGTTATGTCCTCAAAAACATACCTAGGTTTGTGTTTTGTGTTTGAATAATCCATTATTATTAGTCTGTCTACATCTCCAAAGCTGAAAATGCTCTTTTCCAACTTAACAGCTACGTTTAATGTTTAGTTCAGTAGAAATGGACAATTCCAGGGCTGAAATTATCCAAATGATTCTTGTGAAGGTGTATGAAGTTTTAAAACACAGTGGAGCACTTCCTGTATTACCACATGACATCAGTAGGTGGGACAACGTGTTTTCAGTTTGAGAGAAAGAACTCAGCCTAAATATGCAGGATTTGTGTGTTAAACATGTATGAATGAAACAAAACACAGCAGAAAATTGTGTAACATGGGCTCTTTAATACGGGCTAAAAATTGCAAATATCGGCCCGGTGTATCTTCTGACAGGTACATCTCTATCTTCCTCGCTGTTATCTTCATCTTCATCACAGTTTAGTCTCCTTTGTAGCTGCATACCTCATATAGTTCTGCCAGTGCGCGCGCTGCCTGTCACTGTCAAGTTAATGGTACATGCAGAATAATGGGGAGCTGTTGACAAATACCTTCTCTACGACATGACATATGCACACCGAGAACTCATTAGGGCCCTTCAGTGGGATTCAGACAGAGGTGAGAAATGCAGCCTTCACTTCTGCTGTGGAGCTGTGGGTTTAAACATACCTGACATACACTAGTGCCATTTACCATAGTGACTTTATTTTCTGTCAGCCGTCTTGTGTTGTCTTAATTATAGTATCAAATCAGTCAAATCAATTTTCTGTTTTTATTTAATTAACATTTACAAAAAACATGATACAAACTTAACAGAAATATCAAAGGAAACAGAGGAATGAAATTTAAATGTTCTATATTACGCAAAATTGACTCTTGTGAGCTTTAAGCAGAGTTGTCGTTTTGCAAGTCTCAAGTCTTTGACCTCAAGTCTGAGTCAAGTCCCAGGTCAAATACAGGCAAGTTCGAGTCGAGTCTCTAGGCACTGGCCCATAAGTCCAAAAGTCCAAGTCAAGTCCAAGTCATCTGCTTTGAGCTTCAAGTCATTTCAAGTCTTTAAATGAAAGTGCCAAAATATAGCTTAGATTTTTGCAATTTACATGATTTTTAAAATAAATTGTGTTTAAAAAAATCCTAGTATATTTATATATGAGTATTTATAGAGTATATAAGTATATATATTTTTTCCTTTTTTAATGTTTTGACAACATCTTAGTGTGAATCATTACAGTCAGAATAGGAAGAATTCAGATTTAAAAGTGCTTCTGAAGTATTCTCACTGTCAAGCATGAAAACAAACCCTTGGTCTGAAAAAATAACCAAATAACATATTTATATAAGAGTTAAGAGAAATGCACATTTTCCTTTTTAAATGTCTTGACAACGTCTTAGTGTGAATCATTATGGTCAGAATAGGAAAAAAAACAGATTTAAAAGTGGTTAGTAACAGTTATATTGTCATGTAGTCTGCACTGAAGTGAAAGGATCATGTTCTGTGTACTTCCCTCTGTTTTACTGTATTGTACTGTACATTACTGTATATTACTGTAGTAGTTTTGAGGGTACATCGCAGTACTTCAGTTCCATCCAAAGTAACAAACAGAGAAGTGGAAGGGACATGTTCCAGTTTGTTCCTGTAAAATTAATCATGGCATGTATCAACCGTGAAGAGAAAAGTATTTTCTAAAAACATCTTTTTATTAAGAGAAGCATCGAGTCTTATCAAGTCAGAGTCCGCAAGACCAAGTCAAGTCCCAAGTCACTGACCTTCAAGTCCAAGTCAAGTCCCATGTCTTAGTGCATTTTATCAAGTCAAGTCTTAAGTCCTAAAAATAGTAACTCAAGTCTGACTCATGTCCAAGTCACGAATTGCAAGTCCACACTTCTGGGTTTAAGTCATGTTAGAATATTGTTACCTCATCAAAAACAGACCTGGAGTTGTGCTTTGTTTCATTCACATGTTTGAGTTTTTTTAACTATAAGTCGCACTGGACTATAAGTCCAGTGAGGGAAATTGAGGGAAATTTATTTTATAAAATCAGGGACCAGGAACCGACATTTCATCGTGAAAGTCAAGTTATAGTAATAATAACAACAGAATAAAGAACAACAGCTGAATAGGTGTTAATATGTTAATGTAACATATGAAGAGTTCTTCAGGTAACTATAGCATAAACAGAACATAAGTTTACCAAACTCTTCATCTCACTCCAAATCACAAAATCTGTTTAATTCTTCATCCTCGGTGTCACTTCTGAGCAACTCCGCACAACTTCGGTTTTCACGGGAGTCCAGGCTTTGTTATCCAGTGACTTCCAGGATGGTGCACCTGCCCAGTTTCCATGAAGCTGTGTTCTCCATCCCCGCTTTCTGCCAGTCCCTCACAAGTTTCTCGTTTACTCCAAACTTCCTTTCTGCTGCTCAATTACCGATTTCTACTGCATATTTCACTACTTGCCGCAGGACAATGGCTTTTTCTGCCAGAGACTTGCGCAGAAAACGGACACACAAGCCTAGAGCCTCTCGTGGCTGTCAGTCTGAAATGTTTAATATATAAGTTGCATAAGTCGCAGGACCACCCAAACCATGAAAAAAGTGCAACTTATAGTCCAAAAAACATTGTAATCCTTTATCATTAGTCTGCCTACATCTCCAAAGCTCAGAATGCTCTGTTCCACCTTGTGATGTCATGAAGCGGTAGTCGTAACCTTTTACCTTTAGATCAGTAGAGGTAGTCGATTCCAGGACTGAAATGATCCATATGACTCTAGTGAAGGTGTATGGAGTTTTTAAAAACACATTACAACACTTCCAGTATTTGCACATGACATCACAATGTGGAACAGAGTGTTTTCTATAAATACGCAGGATTTGTGTATTAAACATATGCGAAACCACAGCTCCGGGTATGTTTTCGACGAGGAAACAACATCATAACAGAGATCAGAAAATAGCGTAATGTTCGTCCTTTAAAGAAGAAACTGAAAAGAAGAAACAAAACTGCAAATCAAATTAACTTCCTGTCTGCAGAAGCCATCGAAGTTTTATTTTGCCGCGTTGGAGAATACCGTACATATGAAAGTTTGAGCTACACACAACAGTTTATTCATATATATTGGTAATAGCTGTGGGCCATATCGACAAAAATGAAAATCTCCTTTTTATGTGAAGCTGAAGCTGATATTTAGACTATATTAATGCAATCTATCAGACAGGAGCCAGTGAGAGCCTGTAAACGCTGTAGAAGAGATTGAAGCATTGCACACATGTGACCACAAAATGGAGAAATAATAACACTAAGCACCGTCGTTTGAAAGAGTACACGGCGGTTTTTATTCCCATTCTTTTATTGTTTTTCTTTTGAATACGTTTTTATCAGCGATCACTTATCTCCAAACAGAAGAGCCGCATTTTCCGCTCCATTCATTGTGTATTGGGAATTAGCCGTGTCGTATTTCAAGGCGCGTTGTGTAACTGTTCGGGAAGAGATGTTTTTACTTTGTCTGGAATGTTTCACAGTGAGGCATTAAACCTTTCTATCCAAGTGGAGGAATCAGACCATGTTACAGGCAGCGTTGGGAAGGTTTAGACCTGGTTTTAGACTTAGTTTAGTCCTGGTTTAGACCTGGTTTTAGACCTAGTTTAGTCCTGGTTTAGACCTGGTTTAGATCTAGTTTAGACCTAGTTTAATCCTGGTTTTAGTTTTAGTCCTGTTTTAGACCCAATTTCAGACCTGTTTTAGTCCTGTTTTAAACCTGTTTTAGACCCAGATTTCAGACCTGTTTTAGTCCTGTTTTAGACCCGATTTCAGACCTGTTTTAGTCCTTTTTTAGTCCTGTTTTAGACCTGTTTTAGACCCAATTTCAGACCTGTTTTAGTCCTGTTTTAGACCTGTTTTAGACCCGGTTTTAGACATGTTTTAGTCCTGTTTTAGACCTAGTTTAGACCTGATTTCAGACCATTTTGTTTTAGTCTCTGTTTTTAGAACTGGTTTATGATTTTCTCATGTTGTTTTTATACCTGTTTTATGACCTCAGTTTTAACCTGTTTTACAGGAACACTGTGACCTTCACTAGACCTCTATTTAGTCCAGTTTTAGACAAGAAATGTCCCAGGTGTTCCTATTCTTGTCCAATTTGTTACCCACCAACAGTCAAGAGGGGGGGGGTAGATTGTCATTTGTTAAACTAAAACTGTAAAACTATAATTTGAAAATGGAAAATGGAAATGGAAAAAGTCCTTCAGATTATGACTGATCCACAAATAAGTCAAGAATGGACAATGTCACGCGATCTTTTCACAGTTTTATTTACATCAACCCTCCCAACCGAGTGTGTCCCAGTTTTAAATAAAAAAACTGAAAAAATTGAGAATCTGGTCACTTTACACAGCTCAACTTTATGTAATTTGGGAGCTTCAATACAGTATAACGATTTATTTCTTGTGTTTTTCATTGTAGTTCATGCATCCAGAGAGCCGGGCTGGTTGGAGGGGACCCTGGGCGGACGGACGGGACTCATACCGGAAAACTACGTGGAGTTTGTATAGCCAAGAAACTGCATCACCAAATAAACTGGGAAACAAAACTGGACCAAACACCATTATTGAGCAAATGAGACTGGAGATGTGTTTTTTTTTTTAAACTTGCACTGGATTTAATGAAAGACCAAAATGGGCTGGTGGTATTGAGTTGGTGTTTTTGTTTTTTTTTTTTTTTTTTTCTTGAAGACAATACAATAATGGACTTGGAATGTGTTTGAGAACAGTAGCAGGACGGGAAAGTGACAAAAAACTGCCTACATGAAAGAGTTGCTTTGAAATGCACTTAGGAGCTGCACTGTCCTTCCTTTGGGCCCCTGGAAAAACCTTCACCTCACATGACAACAGGAAGCCAAACACAAAACAACTGGCTTTTAAATTAGAACTTTAAGCTTGAAATAAATACACCTAAATAAGGCTGCACAATATAGGGTATTTTTTATACTTTAAAAAGTCATAAGCATTTGAGCTCAGTAGTCACCCCTGCTTCTGAAAGTACGTTTCTCATTCATTTTTCTCAAAGGCATTCAGAAAAAAATACAATAACTAATGACCATAATGACCTATACATTTATGTAATATCTGCTTATGAAAATAGAAACCAGAGGTGGGATCAAGTCATTGTTTTGCAAGTCCCAAGCAAGTCTCAAGTCTTTGATCTCAAGTCTGAGTCAAGACAGGCAAGTCCAGGTTGAGTCTTGAGTCATTGTCCCATAAGTCCAAGTCAAGTCCAAGTCATCTGCTTTGAGCTTCAAGTCATTTCAAGTCTTTAAACCAGAGTACCAAATAAAGCTTAGATTTTGTAATTTGTATGATTTTTAAAGCACTTGTGACGACTCTGAGGAAGTACAATTTAGTGAGCAGTTGAAACTGTCAGGTACGAAAACAAACCCTTGGTCTGAAAAAAGAACCTAATAACATATTTATTTTTTAAGAGTTGTAGAAATGCAGATTTTTCCTTTTTAAATGTTTTGACAAGATCTTAGTGTGAATCATTACAGTCAGAATAGAAAAAAATCAGATTTAAATGCGCTTAATAACAGATATTTTGTCATGTAGATTGCACTGAAGTGAAAGGATCATGTTCTGTGTACTTCCCTCTGTTTTACTGTATTGTACTGTACATTACTGCATATTACTGTAGTTTTGAAGGTACATCGCAGTACTTCAGTTCCATCCAAAGTAACAAACAGAGAAGTGGAAGGGACATGTTCCAGTTTGTTCCTGTAAAATTAATCATGGCATGTATCAACCGTGAAGAGAAAAGTATTTTCTAAAAACATCTATTTATTAGGAGAAGCACTGAGTCTTATTTATTACTTATAGTCACAGGCCTCAAGTCCAAGTCAAGTCCCAAGTCTTAGTCCATTTTATCAAGTCAAGTCTCAAGTCCTAAAAGTCCTAGTGACTCAAGTCTGACTCGGGTCCAAGTCACGGCTTGCAAGTCCCCACCTCTGCTATAAGAAATAATAAGAAATTCACTGAAAGCTGTGTTTTAAATGTGCTTTTTCGACTGCGTTATAAATATTAGTTTGCAAGTAGCTGCTTTGCCTTGTCTTTGAGCTCTTAATATAAACATTTTGTGAAAAGTGTTGGGAAAAATGAATGGAAAATTTACTTCTGGGTCACTTTTGAGCTCCATGCCTGTGTGTTAATATTGACCTAATGACAAATATATCACATACATTTTAACAAGTCTAAATTATTATGGGGTTATACTGAACTTTTCTCGACATTCAGTGTTACTGCTTTGGTTTTGGGGCTGTTTGTTCAATTTTCACTTCTAAAATTACACACAGGCAATGCCGGTGAAGAGCCATGCCCAAGTTATGGAATCAGTCTGACAACCTTACAGTTAAAGGGTGAAGTGCTTTGAAGAGGGTTGATTACATTTAAACTGGAATTAAAAAAAAAAAAAAAGAAAGAAAAAAAGTTGAACCAGTCATTTTAAAATCATCGTTAGTACCAAAACGTCATAATAGCTTCTTTTTCGAATGATGCATTTGCTGTAATAATAAAATGTTGTAAATGTTGTGCAGGCCCACTCTTCCTGAACCTAGAGCGCAGGGTTAACACTGGAGAGGAGGCTGATTCTTTGGGACAGGACTGAACTTGGAGAGAGACCCGGGGCACATGGAGAAGGCGGGACAATGTTAGGACTCACGGTGGTTCACTCAGAGGCCACCAGTGCTCAGACAAGTCACAAGCAAACCAGGAGTTTGCTGCGACAGGTTCAGTACAGTAAGGACAGGTTCCTATATTACATTCAAGCGTGAGAAAATGTCCAATGTTTTTTTTTTTTTTTACTTGGATCTGGTATCCTTGTATCAAATCTGGTTGTTTAGGCACAATGGAAATATGTATATGCATTATAATAGTTATTACTCCCTTTATCTTTTTAAATATGTTTTTAACTTTGAATTTGGGAGCCATGTATTCGTATTGGCCAGCTAAATATGCGGTGTGTGTGAGGGAAGGGGGTTCATTTTTTTTGTTTGTTTGTTTAAAGGCGCTGTACCTGATTTTTACTGTCTAAAAACGTGGAAAAAATCAGAACTACTTCATTTTTAACAGTTTGCAGTGGTCCAAAGTTATTCCTCAGCTACCTTATGCATTCCAAACATCGTAATTATTTACAGCAAATGCTTTTCATAACTCTCACAAACCAGTGCAGAGCTTTAACAACTAGGATGCTAAGGCAATCTACCTGATTATCAGATAAAATACACTGATTTCTTATTCAATGCAGACAACAACCAGTGGATTCATTTGGACCTCAAGAGCTGCATACAGTATATACATCTGTACTGTGGCAAGATACATTTTGCTCACATATTTGGGAAAAATCAGGTACAGGACCTTTAACGTGACTGGGAGAATCTCACACAGTGCTTATCGTATTTTTCGGACTATAAGTCGCTCAGGAGTATAAGTCGTACCAGCCAAAAAATGCATAATGAAGAAGAAAAAAAAACATATTTAAGTCACACTTTTTGGGGGAAATTTATTTGATAAACTCAGAGACCAGGAAACGACATTTCATCTTGAAAGGCAAGTTCTAGTAATAACAATAGAAGAGAGAACAACAGACTGTTAACGTCACATATGAACAGTTCTTCAGATAAACTATAACATAAACAACAGAACAGAACAAGTTTACCAAACTCTCCATCTCACTCCAAATCACTAAACCTATTGAATTCTTCAACCTCGGTGTCACTTCTGAGCAACTCTGCAACTTCCGGAGGTAAACAGAGCGCCGCTTCTTCTTCTGTGTAGCTGTTGTCAGACTCGGCATCAGTTCTTTCTGAATCCTGACAGGATGGTTTCGGTTGTCACTGAAGTCATTTAAATGTTAAATTTTCAGTGGTACAGAAGTAATGGTTCGATCGACTGACATGATACAGACAGTACAGCGGCTCTTTCTGTAGGAGACATGTACAGTAGAGTGAAGTGACAGTGGTACAGGAGTAATAGAGGTCGTAGATACTGACACACAAGCCTAGAGCGCCCTCTCAAGGCTGTCAGTATGAAAATCTTCATATATAAATCGCACCGGAGTATAAGTTGCAGCAAACACCCAAAGCAGGGGAAAAAATGCGACTTATAGTCCAAAAATATGGTAATAACATGCATTAAAACAACCCATTACATTTGTGGTCACAGGTGATTCTTCAATATGTGGAATTCCTTTGAGTCCAAAGACATTGTGAATGAACCTTGGTCTGTTTGGGCTTCAGTGAACATTGTATAATACTGTAAAAGGGACATTTAAAACAGCAACATCCAATGGGAGTTTTTAAGACAAATGTGAAATGAGACTACTTTGTTCATAGCTTATTTATACTTTGAAAAGGCTGAGCTGATTTTTGTGGTGTGTTCATGACTTTGTACATACATAAAACAACATTTGATAAGGTATAATTTTAAGTATGAAATTTTATATTTTAGCTAACTACTAACTTAATTCCTTGTTGTTTGCCCAGATTTTGTATCATTTGAGTTTGTATGCAGCCTTAAATATGATTTCAGATGTTATGTGATGTTGAAAATACCATCAATAAAACACATGTCAGTGACTCTGTTGTATGTAATTGTTTTCATTGATTAAACATACTGCAATAATTACATTCCGAGCAAAATATGTGGGTTTCATTCATTATTAAAGTGGACCTATTATACAACATTGACTTTTTACCAATTTATAGCTGTTTCTCCATCTCATTTACTCACCGGAAGTTGTTTTTGTGAGCAATCTTTAAAGATTCACTGTGTAACTTTTCTGGTGGGGGGTGCCATGGTGATATTATTGCTTTGTCTGAGATGTTCCACTGTATGGCATTAATCAAATATATCTTGTATGTATTCAATTACGATTACAATTCAAAACACAAAAACATGCACTCTTACCATGCATGGACCCACCTGTAACCTTGGCTGGTGATGGGACCTGCTTGTCTCCATGGAGATAGTTAAATTAAACGAAATCCTGACAGACCTGGCCATTTGGTTGACTCTGACTCATTTGGAATTACAAAATAAACATTTTATAATTTTACCTCATGCATGGACTAAAGCTGCATTGCTTTTATTTTAGAGGTGTTTTTTTTTTTATTACATTTTTTGTAAGGCAACCTCACTTTTTCATTGCTTTGTCATAACATATATTCTTACCAGTCTTACCAGCTTGTCAAAACAATGATATTTACTGCTTTTGATAAAGAAATACAATTAATATTATGCAGAATTGAGTTAATCATTTTGACCCGGTCCTCCACAATATTTTCTGTTTCTCATGTAGCCCTTGGAAAAAAAAAAATGCAATCCCCTAGTGTAGAACATTCCAAAAAAATAACATGGAGTCAAGCAGATCCACTATAAAAAATTATGCAATGCACCTTTAATCTCCTATTTTTAAGACACTATTTTGTGATCACTCCCTGTTTTCACCTCCACTGGTAAACAGCCATTGCTCTGTAGTTACCATAGACCATATATATGAGTGGACATAGTTAGCGCTCTAGCTGCTGTGTGCCAGGAGGCTCTTCCAGACTCTTCGTTCTTCAGTTTTATTTTCTTTATCTGTGATACTCGTAGGATTCCTCAGCATCACATAGAAAAAAAAATAATCCACCACTTGCATGGTCTGTAGCTATCCATTGGAGGGGCTGACAGCTGCACAGCTCTTTGTTGTGATGATGGTTGCAACGACGTCA
This sequence comes from Boleophthalmus pectinirostris, assembly GCF_026225935.1. Classification (NCBI taxonomy): domain Eukaryota; kingdom Metazoa; phylum Chordata; class Actinopteri; order Gobiiformes; family Gobiidae; genus Boleophthalmus; species Boleophthalmus pectinirostris. The sequence continues at coordinate 31,063,180 of NW_026571018.1, read as the reverse complement.
GCTCCCTTTGGACGTCATGTTTTCTCATGCAGAAATCGGCGAGCTTTAGGAATGACCAGGTTAATGGAACGGTTGGAGTGGAGTTTGAAAAGATATTATTATTATTATTATTTAACTTTAATAATAATAATAATAATAATAATAATAATGGACAAACTAGCCTATTAAATGATCAAATGTAATGATCTTGATAAGAAATTTTGCTAATTTCTGTTTAACATAAAAAAATTTCTCCATCTCAGGTAATCTCAAACCATGAAGTGAAGTACTTTTGTAATTTTTAATCCAGTTGGAAAAAAAAAAAAAAGAAAATTAATGGAGTTGAAAGTACAGATACATGCTTTTAAATGTAATAAATTCAAAGAAAAAGGAATGCACTGTAAAATCTAAAAATAAAGAATAGATACTTTTAAAAAATACAGTGCTTTTAGTTTTGTTCTCCATTACTTTGGTTTGATTGCTTAATTCCACTGCAACATTAACTGACAGTGACCATTATTTTGAAATGGTCCCATGTGACAAACTCAGATTTTTTCACAGGCAACAACATTTGCCTTGTTGTATTACTATATATAGTATAATGATCTGGGTTAAAGAGTGGGGGAAGATATTCAGCAAATCGTCAAGTCCTGAAACAACTATTCTGAGTCTAGCAAACTATTGTCCTGATTTCCGTGATCAAACCAAATACAATTTCAATAAGAATGGACGTTTGTATCTGGTATTCTGTGTTGACTTTTACCAAGAAAAGAAGGAAAGACCAAGTTGGAGCTGAGCGTTGAAAAACGGAAAACTTTATTGTGTAAGATGTCTGAACTTAGAGAAATCAGTTCTTTCAGTCAGTGATGACAAAAACAACAGAAAAAAAGAAAGGAAAAGTTGTTACCGACACAACGCTAACTCCAATATCAAAGAACAACACAGATAGCTTAAGTCAACATTGAATCAAATAGGTGAAAGTATCGACAATGACTACAGAAGAGGTGTAATACAGAAGTGATACAAACTATTCTCTTTTTTTTAAACAAACATTTTATACTTTTTGAACTTTACATTAGATTACATTTACATGAACTGAAATACGAACAAAACGGACTTCAGTGAAAGCCATAGCCATAATATACCAGTGAATAAGATCTGCCCTTAAAACAAGATAATATTTGCATGTTTTATTTTTTATACAAAATAGACTTTATCAGCCAGTGTGAGGGTAGTGCAATTCTGTTCGGCTAGGTTTACCACAATAATTTTATTCTCTATTTTTTTTTTAAAGTGACCAGTAAGTCCTCACAGCAATACAAGATACCACTTAAAATAACAAAAGTATTAGAATCGGTTTAAGTGCTACCTTTGTTTATGTCTATTTTCGTCTAAATACTTTGTGATCTTCTGCTTTGGTCACTCTGATAATATACCCTCATCTCCGCCCGTTCTCTTCCCCCGACCTTAGCTTCTCGAAAACACAGTGTACACTTTCCCACTATTTTACAATGACTTCACAATATATATTTTTTTCATTTTAAAATCAAACATTTCCTACTTGAACAACCTTTACACACAAACCAACGGAAACGAGAATCCGATAACTTCAATATACAAAACTTTTATATCAAAGGAGCCGGAGTTTGAAAAAAAATCGCATCTTGTAAATTAAAAGCATTCATATATTGATTGTGGGTTCCTGATTTTGACAATATATATAGATAGATATATATATTTATAGGCTAATATGGCTGTGTGTCTCCCTTTCGTCAAGGCCTTGTAGTTTTAAAATGTGTAAAAAGTATATATTAATAGGTTATGACCATGTAAAAATATTTTGTAGTAATATAACAGACATCAATTGCACTGGATATGTCTGCGCTGCAGTATAAGCCAAAATCTATGTACATCTATATGGCCTTTTCAGAAATAATGATATGAGTACATTAACGTTTTATGTTAAAGCTGGTATTTTTCAAGCACCACCACCATTGACTGCAATACTGTAAAGAAACAACAGTAAGGATAGCCACGATAATCCAGAATGTACGGTTAATCATAGAATAGTGGTTCACATCTACACCGGCGGCCATTTTATTAGCATAGAACACGCTGTCACTGTGGCTAAAGGCTATGCTAACCGACTGACGTTTACCGCTACGAAAGGAAAAAAAAACAAACAAAAGTACCATTTCGGATGAACATCTAGTAGTATTTTTTGTGATTTTGTTTTGCGACAGACTTGGCAGTTTTGTAGATAAAATGTAAATATATTCTATAAGGTGTGTGCTTTTAATTCACTGCACTATGAATGCTTTGGCCATCACAAAAGCTGGTGAAAAGGTATACTTTTTTAACCACCTTCAAATCCAAAAAATACAAGATCGGATCTGATTATATATTACACAAAAATACTTGAAGCTGGAACAACCTGAAGCATAACAATCACCATATTATTTTTAAATTATTATAATATTTGTATTTACTCTCTCTGTTGAAAAAATAAAATCTCTGCTAAACCTGCTAAGACTTTTGGCACTAGTGAAACACGTCTGGTCACGGCCTGAGCTTCAGTTCAAAAAGAGGATTTGGACACCACTTCTCACAAAAAGGTCACCTGCATGAAGGGGGGGGGCGTATGTACACGAGCTTTTCTCACCAATATTGGATCAATGAAGAGAACATATGCTGAATGAGCGAGTGGGGGACTGGGGGTTGGACTCAAAATGAAATTAGAAGTAGGGTGACCAGATTTCCAAAATAAAAAAAAAAAAAAACACTGGGACACTCCCAGTTTGTAGTGGTTGGTAATAATAAAATTGTGAAACGAGTGCGTAACAGGCTCTATTCAGGCGCTTACATCACAAACCAGGAAGATGTTTGGAAAGATGCGGTTACAACTTCTGGTGTAGTTACCGACACTGAGCTCACCTACCGACTGTCAGTGGCGGAGTTAGAAACTTGGGGGTCCTAGGTGAACTTGAGTTTGGGGCCCTCACTATAATGCAATTGTTCTTGTTCTTTATTTGAATTACGGTGGATTGGAAACTTGTCTTATTAGTTCGGTAGCCTCCTAGATAACCAGAGCTGAAAGTAGTTTTATATTTTTGCTCGTACAATAAAATTTTTGTTTACATCCACTACATATGATTATTATTTTTCTTATGATTACTGTTTGAAAGTAAACTACTCTCATTTAATGTCATATTCAGAGAAAATCAAATTGCTCTGAGGCCTCGGCCATTACTGGCATTGATGGCAATTGGTTGGGGGCCCCTCCAGGTTTGCGGGCCCTAAGCAGCCGCCTACTTTTGCCTAATAGTAGCACCGCCTCTGCTGACTCTGATAAAACCCACTGAAGTAAATGTGATCAGTACGAGCTGTGCTGTTTGGAGTCATCTTGAATTTGGTGCCCTCGTCTCTTCTGTAGCCAGTGGAAAGTGATCCAAACGGAGATATGGCTTTAATTGTTGTATAGCCAAACATAACGGAATGCTACAATGACATTTAGATGAAGAAAACTGGGCCTAGGAAGCTGTAATTGCAACTTTCCAAACGTCTTTCTGGTTTGTGACGTAAACGTGAATAAAGCCTATTAAGGAGAATTGTTCTGCACTCTGATTAAAGGGTCAATATAGTGATATTTTCTTTATGTTTTGGTCATTTTAAGCAGCTTTTCTGTATTTTACTTTAACAAATTACAATTTATACCTCTCTTTACTATTGGCAGGGATTAAATTGGTCAAAAATATGGACACCGGGAACATTTCTTGTATAAAACTGGGACAAATCAATGGTTTTTGATAAATCCACTGGGGCAAGGGTCACAGAGCTCAAAACTGGGACTGTCCCGGGTAAATAAGGACGTCTGGTCACCCTATTTAAAGATAAAACTCTTACTTTTGTGTTGCTCTTTTGTGATACACTAAAAAGTTAAAATGTGAATTTACATTTGACAAATGCTCTCTTTTAGATAGCCAACATTAAAATATATACTATACATTCAAAGTCAATGATCTCTTTGATTAAATACAATTATATTATTGTGAATCATTTGAAAATATTCATAGTTCATTTAAATATCCAGTTTTCAATTGACAAAAATTCTAAAAATTGCAACAATCACTTAAGTTTGCACCCAAATAAGTTTTGCATGAACTTAGTAAATATAGAATAATGACTAAAAAAAATACCAATTGGACAGGTGCAGTAGATCTGTGCTATGCTATGGAAAACGTCCTGACATTTCCCAATTCTGACTGGTACCACGCTGTCTGTTTGGACCACATCTGGGAATTCTTATATAAGAGCTGTGCATTTGAGTAGCACTTGGAGAAAAGCAACTGGAACCAAAACAGGAATTGCCTGGGTGGAAATTTCAAACCGACTACTGTGCGAACTATGTATGGGGGAAGTATAAGTCAAGGTTCTTTAGCAAAAACAGCTTTTGGGTGGATGGCTATGTGGAGCTCGGAAAGCTTAAAAAAGGCACTGGTCTTCCCTTCTCAGATACATCCTGTGTAAACATTAGCTTTAGCTTTCAGCTATGTGGACTGAGAAAAACGCACACTTAGAACACGAAAAAGTCCTTTTTGACTTTTGAAAAACTAGATTGGTCTAGAAAACTGCTTCTATTACAATTCACAGTTTCGTCCACTGGTGTCTTGTGGGTAAACAGAGAATGAAATTAAATATTTTTTTTTGTATTACATACTCACAACATGAATACTTTTCTCCAAGCTGGGGACCAAACTACAATCAGGCAACAATATTTCACTTGTGGACATGTCCTCTCGGCAAAAATGTGGTAAAACTATTGGAGGTGAGACGCAGCAGTAGATCTCCAAGGGGGAAAAAAAACAACTTAAAAAATTAAAACAAAATCCATTTTTGTCCTGCCTTAAAACATTCAAAACCAGCTCCCCATAGTCTTATGTCGAAGGACACCAAGTTGCAACCTCGAAGGCAAATCCAAGGTGGTTATTGTGCTCCTAAAATCCACTAAACATGACGTGAAAATGGCGTGGCGAAAAGTCCCAGATCCAAAGCGTCTGAGGTGGAGACTGGCAGGACAAGCAAAGACGAAAGCTGATGCCGCAGGTAGGAGTAATAGCCTACATGGTACAGTACAGATGGGGCTGGGGTTTGATTAAGGCATTGCTTCACAGTTTAAGGCAGTCATTTCGAGTGGAACAACAGGGGCTTGACACTCCCGTCCTTGAGTTTTGGTATCTGGTTGGAGATGATTTCTGCCAACATCTCGGGGAACTCCACACACAGCGTTTTATTCACAAACGTGTAGAAGCAGATCTGGAGGAGGCCTTCTACCATCTGTGAACACAAGCAAGCACACGAGGAGGTTAGAGACATGTGGTTTGTGTTTGAGCCCACGGCTAAAATTAGACAAAAACACAAACAGTGCATTGCAAAATGGACTTTTCAGGCTAGAAGTTTTCCATTAATTTGAGACACTGCAGGTGAATAGGAAAATTTTGAGATATTCATTTGAAACTTCTTTGTAGAAATGTAAGAAAAAAAGACAAGTTTTAATTTTATGTCTTTATATACAAATAAGGCATTTTATGTGTTAAAGCAGCCAAAATTTACCATATTTGGAAGACTTGAATCTCAAAAATAGATAGAGCCAGCTTTAAATTCGTTGCTTCATTTTGTTGTCATACTAGAAACTAAAACATATCCAGAGGGAATTTTGAATATCTTATTTAGCGTTTGAGTAAACAAGGTCTGACTGAGCAACTGCCTAAAAATTCAAATTTGCCTCATTTTGTGGATTTAAAACTCACATAAATCAGGCTTGGTTAGATGATTAGATATAAAAAAAAAAAATCCTTGAGAGCATTTCATCAAAATATTGTGAAGTTAAAGATTGTTCATTTTGGTTTATGTAAGTGCTACTTTTAAGCAGTGATCCTCATGTCCCTATGGGGAAACAGCCTTTGATTTAACAACTATAGATGTATGTTGATTTAATTATAAATATTTAATACCACATTTTCTCTCCTGGGCTAAAACAATGGCTTCTGAGCCGGCAGGCGTGTCAACATTAGGCTTCTTCAAACATATAAACATTCTGACTGATTGTATTATAGATGTATTGTGCAGCTGTAGATCTATTGTGTTTGATGAATAGTATTATAGAGGATAATAATACTGATGACTGAAAGGTTTTTATTCTGCATTCTTCTCTCTCATTTAATATCGCTCTCTCTTTTTAATTTTATGATGATTATTTATATTTTGATTTGTTTGTATTGTGATTTTAATGTATTTCTTATTGTGTAAAGCACTTTGAATTACTTTGTGTATATACAAATAAACTTGCCTTGACCTGCCTTGCCTAATGAATTTGGTAAATGTACATTACAGTTTGGACAATGAAGATGAGTATTTTTAGAAGATAATGATGCATTTGAAATGTTGTATTTATGGAAATTAGAACGCATTAATTTGGATTGATTTAAATGTGCTTTTAATTGTGGTTATTGTGGAAAGACTGTTACTGATGAAATGTTGATAGAGTTGGTCTAATGTAAAGAGTTTCTTTAATGTGTTTTGTAGCTGCTCAAGGACTGCAGATGGAAAGAAGCTTGCAGCTAAATCTGGCACAGAGCATCTTTTCTCTTTGAGATTAATGTGTTCTGTGCACTTTCCTTGTTTAAAAAAAAAAAAAAAAAAGAATGTTAAAACATCTTTTGGTGCAGAATTTCTAGCCAGGTTGGTGCCACCTAGTGCCTCCGCTCAATTTCATTTCTCTCCAGCAACTAGGTCAGGAATCAGAATACACTAGACGGTTTGTAAGAACCCTGGACGTACGAGTCTGGCCACCAGCCAATCAGCGAAGAGACATACATTCTGTGTTGTAAACTATTCCTGAGATTGTGGATTTAAAGCCAGAAGAAAGAGAATGTTTAGTGAATTTTATCAAGGGGAAAGACGTTATTGCTCTTCTTCCTACGGGATTTGGGAAAAACTTAATATACCAGTTAACCCTGTTAGTGGCGCATTACATATGTCACGACCAAATAGCAGCGATTGTTTAAATGAAAAAAGTACCCACCTACTGTCGAGCGAACGAATCCTAATGCTGCAAGGTCAGATGGTTTCCACGAAGTGAAACCGGCTGATGAATCAGGCTACAGAGTTTGTGGTGTTTGTTGTTTTGTATTTGTTGTGAGTGTTGTGTGTGTTGCTTTAGTTTTTATGTTGATTATTGTATTTTGTTAAATGTTATATTCTGTTGTCTTTAATAAAAAAAAAAAAAGTGCAGCGTCTCACCTTAGAGATATGTGATAATTTATGTAATTAGTTTGAGTTTGTAATTCCTCTCAGACAATTTTATTTCAGCATTTTTGTCAGTGTTATAATTACAGTACAGTATTATTCAAGTGGAACTAAAGTCAATACTAAACTGTGGATAAGGTTTCAATATCACTGTCTATCACTTTTTTTTTTGGTAATTTTAGTGCGAACTAGGTGAATTGGCAGCGTCTAAAAACTAGAATGTGCAGTCTCCTATGGTCATTGCAAATTTAAGTAGTTGGTGACATCACACAAGACTGCCCTGGTTACAGCCTGGGGTTTCTGATTACAAATGCCTCACTGCAAGGGCGGAGACTGACACATGGATACCTCTTAGACAGACCAATCACAGTGTTCTTCTTATGTCCAGACCACGCCCCTCCTCACGCAACATAATAGATTTATTTTATTTGTAATGTTTTTATTTAGCAGCTCTATTTGCAGTGTGGTTGTAGAGTAGGTTAAAGATTAGAACAAGAGAATAATTGTGACTATAAATTGGTTAAACTTGGTTAAGCATGAAGAAAGACTTAATTCATAGTGATCAAATACTTTAATATAAGTTTGTTAAGGAGTTAATTTAAAAATGATTCATACCCTATTTGCCTTAAGTCTTTTCTTGTGTGCAGCAGCTACTACAAAGTGTAGTATTAAGTTTAAAAAATGAGAGTCTCTGACCTCCTGCATGGAGTCCAGCAGCTTGGTGAGCTGGTAGAAGCGTTGCCAGTTCTGACTGGAGTTCTCCTCCCTTTTCACGATGGCCTTTCCCAGCTCTTTGATGTACGTCATGCGGATCTCGTCGAACACCGCCTGGCATTTCAGACCATCTTTTGGGACTAAACACAGAAACAAGGACATGGTGAGTTAAACATTCATTTATCGTACAGTTTATCAACAAGCGACGGGAAAGTCATGAAGCCCATATTAGGCCATTTTCAGATCTATGTTATAATGTCTCCTCATCGTGGACGTACAAGGAGTTGTGTTTTGTTTCATTCACACATGTTTAACACTCAAACCCTGAATGTTTAGGCTGAGTTCTTCTCTCAAACACTGTTCCACCTTGTGATGTCACGTGGTAATACAGGAAGTGCTCTACTGCGTTTTTAAACTTCATATACCTTCACTAGAATCATCTGGATGATTCTCTACTGAACAGAAAGTAAAAAGTAGCTGTTAACATGAAACTACCACTTCATGACATCACGAGGTGGACCAGAGCATTTTGAGCTTTGGAGATGTAGATGGACTCAAGGGTCTAGGTTTGCATAGGGACATTAGGAACATGTCACAACTAATATTTGGGGAAGACAAAATAGTCCCTACTAATATTTGCCATTTTATTTTAATAAACAAAAATATAAATGTATTCTGATTTTTTTTTCCAAACTCAATAGTATTAATTTAACATGTTTTAGTTCACTTTCACTTTTAGTTCACTAGTGATGTCATTAGTGGTGCCAGGAGCCTAAACTGGGAAAGCGGCAGGACAGCACCAGCACCCGAAAATGGCGGTTTGAGCAGGCGTGAGTGAAGACGCTGCACCAAACTTTGAAAAACTTTTCAAAAGGAGCTTAGTTGGGAGGAAAGGAGGGGAGGGAGGGAAGGGAAGGGAGGGGAGGGGGAGGGGGAAGTTGGGTTAATGGAAAATAAGAAAAAACACGTGATATGTACAATGGAATGTATATGTTGTAATATTCTTAATAAAAAATGAATGATTAAAAAAAAGGAGCTTACTCGGCTTCATCTTCAATTAAACTTGTTCTAGTCGCAACGAAAAAAAGAGCCACTATCACCACAAGTGCACCTTCCAAACGGAGCTCTACTCGTGCGCTTGGAGCAGCCCGACTCTACTGACAATATTCCATGGAAAAATGTCTTCACATGACCTCGCAAATATCTCATCACCAACAAGCAAAGGGAAATCTGCTACAAACCTCTACATCACTGTTATCTGCTAAAGCATCCTACAAGTACAAGTAACCTGCCCACTGGTTTCATGGGGGTAGGGGTAGGGTTCATAGGGATGTAATTTAAAAAAAAAAAAAAAAAAAAACATTAGAGAAAAAAAATCAGAAATTTTTATTTAATTACACTATGGAACTTTTCTTGTGGGGACAGAGATGTGAAGGACGTGTGTAGAATTTTCCAAAGTATGGCAAGAAACTTCTCAATCTCCATGGAGACAAGCAGGTGAAGCCAGGTTACAGGTCTGATCTGTGAAGAGGCAACCCTTCTCAAACTTAGAACTAATGTTTCTAGTGTTGATATGTTCAACAAATGCCATACTGTGGAACATTTCAGACAAAGCAATATGATCTATATGGAGTAAAGCAAGTACAACCACCAGACACGTTATTACAAATTACATGACTGTCCTCACTCTAATCTTATCTTGTGTAAGTGAAATGCAGTTTGAGTAGAGTGTAAAACATTTCAACATTTTATGTGACCATTGAAGCTGACAGTACACAATATATTTTGAATTTCTGGCAAACTCTTTTGAATAGATCCATGGAAGGCCTGAGCCATTCCAGTGGAAAATATGCTAAATCTGGCATGAATATGACTATAGCTTCTTTATGCATTTCCCCATCTCTTTATACTGGAACAAGTGCTGGAACATTTTACCAGACACTCGCTGTAGATTTAAAGGGCCAGATTATGCAATTTTCTAATTTGTGTTCCTCATCACAAACAGACCCGGAGTTGAGTTTTCATTCTAACACGAGGCTGGGTTCTTCTCTCAAACTGAAAACACTGTGTTCCACCTTATGACGTAATACAGGAAACTCCATACACCGTCACTAAAATCATTTAACCGTGGAATTACCGACAGAGGCTAATAATAAAGGATTACTCAAACATGTCTGAATGAAACTTGACACTCCAGGTATGTTTTAATGATTCAACATGATCAGAACATGTCTTAAAACTCACCGGAGCCAGTTTTGCGTCATGTAAGATCTTTTAAGCTCTCTCTCAACCTAGACTGATTGAAAACTGTCCATTGCTCATTTCTAGGGGTGCAAGTTTCACAATACGATATCATCACGGTACCGTATTTATTGCGATATCGAGGGAAAGCTCATGATATGGAGGGAATAAGTTAAAGATTAGAATAATTGTGAATACCAAGTTGGTTACACTTGGTCGTCACACTATAACTACGCCTTCATTAGCTGTAATAAATCATGAAGAAACACTTAATTCATAATGATCAAATAGTTTAATATAGGTTTATTAAGGAGATAGGGTATGAGTCATTTTTAAATTTGCCATAAGTCTTTTCTTGGGTGTAGTTACTATAAAGTGTTAGTGTATTTATTTATTGCGATATCGAGTGAAAGCTCAGGATATGGTGGAGAGGCTCACGATTAGGGATGTAACAATATCCCAATCTCTTACGATATTTAGACAATATTTTAAAAATATGCATCTCACTGTATGATATTTATTGCGATATTTTGCAGAGGCGACCAAAACTGTTAATATTCATCTTTTTCTTCTTAAAATGCCTTGACTAGACTTCATCCAAAGAACTAAAAGGGCTTAGAACTGTTATTTCTTTATGTAGTCTACACTGAAATGGAGCAAAGGATCATGGTCTATGTAGTTCCCTCTGTCTTTTTTTAGCTATTGCTGCACCGTAACTCTTCATTTAAGCAAAGAGACTTGTAATTCGATATATTGTGATGGTCCACGAACTTTGACGATACAATATCACGATATTTCGGTTATTGTGACATCCCTACTTATTTCAAAAATAAATGTTTCCATTGCAAAAAAGCTTGGCCAAAATTGAAGATATAAACACTTAAATCTATCAGAAAATGACTTAAAAGTAGTGAAATGATCTGTCCATGCTGCAAGATGATTTTACTTGACAAGTTATCTTAAAATAAACAACCTCTAGACGAAAATGAAGCCGTCTCAGAACTAGTAAGTAGAAAATAAATCTGAAAACAACATGAATAACCTGATATAAGTTTTAAAATCTTGGCCAGATCAGAGAAATTTGCAGTGTACTTTTCAGAGTACCTTTCTAGCAGTAATACTATTGTTTTTATTGAAGTAACAGTACTCTTACTTGGTTACTCCTCCTGCTATGAATACGTCTACAAGTGACAAAAGCTTTATGTTGACAATATGAAATGATTTGAAGATTTGTGTTTCGTTTTTGCCTTTATCATTTGAAAACAGTAGATATTGTGCATTATTTTGTGTTTTGTCTTTCACAATACATTAACTTTAACTTCTTTACACTTGAGTAATTTCTTGGACCACAACTTTGTACTTCTACTATATTATTTTAAAGTAACGCCACTCTCACTTGAGTAAAACCTTTGGCTAGTCCACCGCCGCTGCTAATAGCCCCGTATTTACACAACAGTCCATCAAAAGCCGAGGTTGGCTGAGAGCTGCCTGGCGTCGTGCCCGGGCAGATTGGAGTCAGTGGCCTATAGAATGCACAAAGGGGGTTGGTGCAGACAAAAATACTGTCCCATTTACATAATCAGATAAATGGGTTATGCTATCTACCCTCTCATCGTGGGCGGCCGCTGCGGATCAGGCGAGAAGGAAGACACTGCGTTTGGAGAGTAAATATCTCTGCCAGTGGATTGTGTAATGGAAAATACACACGGAATACTAGTTCAACGACATAAAACAGGAATGCTGCTGGAAACGTAGTAGTTAGGTTAGCACTCGTTTTGTTTTATTGGTGTTTTTTTCAGACTCTTAGAATGGGATGAGGTCATGGTTTCATTTTTTTCCTATTGATTACATTGTACTTTCCCATCAAATATCCAAAAGAAAAATTCAGAAAAGAACTCACTGTATTACAACATAAATCTGCTGTTTGTTTTAGCTGATCCTCATCTGTATTAAATAATATTGACCAACTGATACTTTGGAATGACATCATGCTCAGTGTGCTCTGCATGTAACTTTATTGGCAGAATGTTCAGTAGTTACCACGGTGACGTAATGCACACAGCAGAGGTGGGACCGAGTTGTTGTTTTGCAAGTCTCGAGTCTTTGATCTCAAGTTAGAGTCAAAAACAGGCAAGTCTAAGTTGAGTCTTGAGTCATGGGCCCAAAAGTCCAAGTTGAGTCAAAGTCGTCTGCTTTGAGCTTCAAGTCATTTCAAGACCTTTAAACCAGGGGTGTCAAACTCATTTTGGTCCGGGGGCCGTGTCCAACCTACTTTAATCCCAAAGAGACCGGATCAGAAAACTCATGACATATAAACCCCCAAAATAACAATAACTTTAAATATTTGTGCAGAGAAACACAAATCTATTACAGAAATCTTTTTTAATTGTTGAACTCTTTCTTTTACAAAATATTATAATATTATGAACAACCTGAAACTTTAAGAAAATTGCAATTTCAACACAATGTTTTAACATTAACTTGTATGCAAATAGGAATAAGTCAATTTTTCTTGGAAAATCCTGCACTCGACGTCCACTTTTCTCATTTTTGACATTTTGCTGATGAGGGTGTCACGGTCAACAGTCAAAACGATCGTCCTTTAAGAGCGTTTGGAAAGAGACAAGTCTTCATTTGTGCTGCTCTGGTGGGACGGGCCACGTACAGAGACGCTGAAGACGCTGCTGTGCTAAGCAGCGCAGAAAATTACCAATATTTTAATAGAAAATATAATAAAAATATTTTTGTAGAAAATCAGCCGAGGGCCAGATTAAAAGTCTTGGAGGGCCGGATCTGGGTGTATGTTTGACACCCCTGATTTAAACCAAATATAGTTTAGATTAGATTTTTGCAATTTATATGATTTTAAGTTCAATAGTTCTTAAAAAGTCATGGTATATTTATATATGAATATTTAAATGAGTTGTAGAATTGCTTTTTTTTTTTCTTTTTAAATGTCTCGACAAGATCTTAGTGTGAATCATTACAATCAGAGCAGAAAACGAATTCAGATTTAAAAGTGCTTAATAACAGTTATTTTGTCATGTAGTCTGCACTGAAATGGAAGGATCACGTTCTTTGTAGTTCCCTCTGTTTTACTGTAGTGTACTGTATATTACTGTAGTACATTTGAGGACACCACATCACAGTACTTCAGTTACATCCAAAGTAAGAAATGGAGAAGTGGGAGGGACATGTTCCAGTTTGTTCCTGTCAAATTAATCCCCCGCATGTATCAACTGTAAAGAGAAAAGTATTTTCTAAAAACATATTTTTGGGAGAATCATCAAGTCACAAGCCTCAAGTCCCAATCACTGACCTTCAAGTCCAAGTTGAATCCCAAGTCTTAGTCCATTTTATCAAGTCAAGGCCTAAAAATAGTGACTCAAGTCTGACTCGAGTCCAAGTCCCAACGTCTGGTGCACAGAGCTGTTAAAAAAAGTCTTAAAACTCAAGGAAAAAGAACACAAAATGGATTCAAACAACTCATTTTCAGAAGCTCAGATAAAATAAAGCTCAGTTAAAGTAAAATAAACTGAGTAACAGATCTTCTAACAGAGTAGTACTTCCAGGTAGACACTCTAGACTGTTACTATCATGTGAAACGTTGCAGCAGTCAGTAGTATAAAGCTTCATAACTAATATCAGGAAAGGGCATCTGGCATAAACCCCAAGCGGAAAAGAAACCTTAGTATCAAATGACAGTTTTTTTTTTAGATGTACCAACCAAGAATACTTTGCAACAGAATGTAACCGTTTTTTTACATAGAGGAAGTACAGTCAGATCTCTTAACTTGATAAACAGATAAACATGGTAGAGAGTGTTTTTGTTTTGCCTGGAATATTCCACTGTACGGCATTACATTATCCATCTCAGATCTGTTGAATAGAAGTCGTATTTGCTCAAAAGGACGGCAATGACACAGACCAAAATACAGTCTATCCTCGCGTGACCTTGCTGTATTTTCCAGTGGTGCATTTGAAGAGGGAAACTGTCTGGAGCCGGTGAGATTTACTCTAGACTGGACATCTGAAACTCAAATGGACCTAGATAAAAAAAATATACTCTTAATGTAACTCAACAGGACTACCCGCGAGACCTTTACCTTCAACTGTACTTTATTTGTTTTTATTTGGGTGAAGTACGCATGACCTACTAAGGGAATCAAAACACGAAGTACTTATGTAACCGCAAAAACAAGAGGCAGCAGGTCAGCTCAGGTGATCAAAGGTAGTGTCTATAGAAGCCAATGGATTCCAGAGCTTTGACTCATCGGCGCAAAAATGATCACGGGATTTCTGGAGGAAGAGTAGGTGTGCCCCGTCTGTCCGTACAGTTTGAAATAGGTCTTATCTATTGGCCAATTCTGACTTAATGATGTCAGTGAGACAGTTAGTTCATCCAAAAACGTTGCACACTGTAATTAAAATGTATTATTATTATTACTAATATCTTAGTGAGCAATGTAGGGAACTAAATCAAAAGAATGTCCTATATTAAGCAACACTGACGGTTTTAGTCATGTCAAAATGTTGTTACCTGGAGTTGTGTTTTGTTTCCTTCAGACACATTTGAGTAATCCTTAATTATTATGCTGTCTACATCTCCAAAGTACAAAACGCCCCGCTCCACCTTGTGATGTCATGTTGTGGTAGTTTACAGCTACTCTTTATCTTTTGTTCAGAACAGATCGGGAATTCCGGGTCTGAAATTATCCACATGATTCCACACAGCAAAAAGTGGAGTGTTAAAATTGACTCTCACAGAATCAATTTGAACATTTTCTCAGGGTTTATATGAGTCCAATCTGTTCTAGTGTTAATTTAACATTTTTGGAAATGTTAATTAAGTAACACTGGACTAAAGTTCCTGTTTAACCCTGAAATCAATAGTTATATTCACGTTTTGAGAGTAAATGGATAACACTTTGTAGGGTTATCCTGATTTAGCTAAACAACACACAAGGGTGTTTTATTTTTATACTTTATTTGAGTTAATTTAAGATGAAATTATGAACAAAACTGGTTGAAACTGGTCTTCTCTCAGTGGTGGGACGGAGAAACCAAATTAACACTAAGGGAAGTTGAATGAACACTTGAAGAAGATGAATTAATTTCAACTGTATCAACTCTGGCAAATAACCCCAACTCCAACCTCCAATTAACTTTCAAATAGTTAAAATAAGACTTTTTGTGTTAAAAACAGTTCTGAAATATTTTACCCTGAAATGATAACCCTCCAGTTGTTGCTATGTAGTGATGAAGTTGAATTCGAGCGGAACACTTCCTGTATTACGACAGTGTTTACAGTTTGAGAGAAGAACTAAAGATGTCTAAATATAAAAAATGATTGACAGGCTTAAGTTATTTTGACAGACTGTTAAATACCATGCCAAGACTATGTTGTGGCTAAATGGCTGCAGCCGTATAGCTGTGTTGCCTTAAATGCCCTCTCCCGCGCTCTGACGTTAAAGGTACAGGCAACACCCAAGCACATGCAGTGTAGGACATTTCGTCCCCTAGAATTATCAGGTTTGTTTTGTTATTCATATATTCAACTTCCTGAAAACGTCCTGTACACTTCTGACAAAATGTTGTTATGGTGCCAAATCAATATTTAGCTTTCTACAAACAAGGTGATCCCATTTCCATTTTTCATTGAGATCTATTAAACGGCACATCTTATCACCTTAATATCTCAGAAGTGCCCAGAATAAAGATAGAACCTATAAATGTGAGGTTATGATTTGTTAAGAGAAAGCTCACAGAAATATACTGTATACTTACTGTACTGTATATTCCAATTCAACTAATGCCACCTCAAAACACCTCATTTAGAAATAAAAAGATTGATACAGTCAAGGCCGGATTATCCATATGGGCCAGTGGGACGGTGCCCGGGGAAGATGTTAAATGGCCACACATAACTCATCATTAACACTGATTTCATAATAACAACAATAATGATCATCCTGAACAAATCAAGATGACATGACTACTGTATTTTTTTAAACTATAAATCACACTTTTTTTCACGGTTTGGGTGGTCCTGCGACTGATACTCTGGTGCGATTTATATATTAAAATTTTCAGACTGACAGCCGTGAGAGGCTCTAGGCTTGTGTGTCAGTATCTAGTACTACTATTACTCCTGTACCACTGTCACTTCGCTCTACTGCGCATGTCTCCTGCAGAAAAAGACGCTGTCCTGCTGCAAATAGTGAAATTTGCAGCCAAAAACGGTAATCGAGCAGCAGAAAGGAAGTTTGGAGTGAGCGAGAAACTTATGAGGGACTGGCGGAAAGCGGGCAAGGAGCCTGAAGTCACTGGATGAATCAACAAAGCCTGAACTTCAATGACAACTGTAACCATCCTGTTGAAATTCAGAAAGGCTGGAATAATTCTAACTGGAACTGATGCAGAGTCTGACGACAGCTACACAGAAGAGGGAGCGGCGCTCCGTTTACATCATGGATCTATGGTTTATCTCTGGAGGTTGAGCAGAAGTGACACCGAGGAAGAAGAGTTCAATGGATTTAGTGATTTGGAGTGAGATCGGGAAGTTTGGTAAACTTGTTTATGCTATAATTATCTGAATAACTGTTCATATGTTACGTTAACATATTAACACCTTTTCAGTCTGTTGGTCACTGTTTTATTGTTACTTGCCTTTCAAGATGAAATGTCAGTTCCTGGTCTCTGATTTTATAAAATACATTTCCTCAGAAAGTGCGACTTATAGTCCGGTGTGACTTATGTATGTTATTTTCTTCTTCATTGTGCATTTTTTCGCTGGTGGGACTTAAACTCTGGAGCGACTTATAGTCCGAAAAATATGATATTCATTCCCCATTACATATGAGAAATGTTTATGTGTACTATTTCTGACAGGAAGACAGGACTAAGGTGTGCGCGTGTGTGTGCTTAATACTAGGGACGTAACGATATCCAAATCTCTCGGTATGATATTATCACGATATGCATCTCACGGTACGATATTTATTGCAATATTTTGGAGAGGCTGATATAATTGTAGATAGCACACTTTTTTTTTAGTAAAAAACATATTTTGGTATGTTTTCTGCACTGAAATGAATCATGGAATATGTAGTTCCCTATATTTATAAGCTGTTGCTACTGTAAAACCATGCATTTAAGCAAAGAAACTTGTGATTCGATATATTGTGACGGCCCACGATATTATTGTGAGACTTTTGATGATATGATATCCCCATATTTCAGTTATCGTTACATCCCTACTTAATACGGCTCTGATGCACTATATAATTTAAATGCTGTGACCTTCACTTTTGAGTTTAACCACAGTTTAACACTTTGTCTTTTGATTTTCATCATAGTTTCGAGATAACACTTCACAAAACTCAGGAAGCAGCTGTCACACAATGCACCTTTAATGCAGTATGAGGCTAAACTCATCAATGACTGAACCCTGGTGACCTGAGTAAAACGTAACACTTCCATTATCGCTGAACGAAAAAGCGCCGTGCGAGATTTTTTAATCAAGTGAATAAAATAGAGGTTTATAAAAAAAATATCTGATTACGTGTAGCCATGACCTACATTTCAACAGGGGAACATAATCACCATGTCAGATTTGAATGAACTGAACTGTATGCTGCTGTAAGAATAGTCCAATGTAATCCCACTGTCCTTGTGTGAGTGTGAGGTGTGTGTGTGTGTGTGAAAGTGTGTGTGGGCGTTGGTCTCACCTGTACTGAGCAGGAGCAGGACCTTCATACACAGGTACTCTTCGTAGGACACCTGCAGCCGCACAAATTCATTACAGATCTTCAGCATCTGCTCACACTGCTCGTTCATAAAGGGCAGCTTCATGCGCTCTCTGAAAGCAAACAAGACAAACAAAAAAAGGTTCTCAAATGGGGGTTCAAGGGGATCTTTAAGGTGGTTGCTAAGACTCTTAAGATTTTGTGAATTTTGGTTAGAGACATGGTCCGTACGTGGTCAAGTTTTAGACCTGGGGTAGTCTTGGTTTAGATTTGTCCTGTTTTACACTATAGGTTCTAATTCAGTCAATTCAGTTCTGACCTAGTTGGTTCAAGTGCTGTTTCTGTCCTGGTTTAATGTTGGCTTAGTTCTGGTTTAGTCTTGGTTTAATGCAGATACTATCCAGGTTCAGTCCAGGTGCAGTCCTGGTTTAGTCTTGGTTTAGTTCTGGTTTAGTGTAATCATGGTTCAATCCTGGTTTAATCTTGGTTTAGTTTTAATTTAGCCCTCGTTCATCCTGGTTCAGCACTGGTTTAATTTTGGTTCAGTCCTGGTTTAGTCCTGGTTTAGATCTGGTTTAATTCTGGTTTTAGTGTAACCCTGGATCAGTCCTGGTTCAGTGATGATTTAATCCTGGTTTAGTCTTTGTTTAATGCAGATAAAATCCGGGTTCTGTCCTGGTTCAGTCCTGGTTTAGTCCTGGTTTAGTCTAGGTTTAGTCCAGGTTTAGTCCAGGTTTAGTCCTGGTTTAGTCCTGGTTTAGTCCTGGTTTTAGTGTAGCCCTGGATTAGTCCTGGTTCTGTCCTGATTTAATCCTTGTTTAGTTTTGGTTTAATGTGGATACAATCCGGGTTCTGTCCTGGTTTCAGTCCTGTCAGTCTGGTTCTGGTTTAGTCCTGGTTTAGTCCTGGTTTAGTCCAGGTTTAGTCCTGGTTTAGTCCTGGTTTAGTCCTGGTTTAGTCCTGGTTTAGTCCTGGTTTTAGTGTAGCCCTGGATTAGTCCTGGTTCTGTCCTGATTTAATCCTAGTTTAGTTTTGGTTTAATGTGGATACAATCCGGGTTCAGTCCTGGTTCAGTCCTGGTTCAGTCCTGGTTTAGACCTAGTTTTAGTGTAGTCGTGGTTCAATCCCGGTTTAATCTTGGTTCAATCTTAATGCAGCCCTGGTTTAGTCCTGGTTGAAGTCCTGGTTCAATTCTGGTTTAAACTTTGTTCAGTCCTGGTTCAGTCCTGGTTCAGAACTAGTTAAGTCCTGGTTTAATGGTGGAGCAGTCTGGATTCAGTCCTATTTTAGTCTTGATCTAGGCCTGGTTTGAGTGTAGTACTGGTTCAGTCCTGGTTCACCCCTGGTTTAATCCTGATTTAATCCTGGCTCTTAATGGTCCTAATCATCTGGCTTTAGCCCTGGTTCAGTCCTGGTTCAGTTCTGCTGTAGTCCTTCTTCACATCTACTTTAAAACATACAGGTAATGTTCTGGTCTAATACTTTTATGCTCCAACGTGTATGATAGTCCATTTTCCTTTATATCTCTGTATCTATATTGGCCCAGCTCTGGTTAAGCCTTTTGTTCCATCCAACAGATCAGTGTGTGGATGCAAAACAACTTTCTCCAGCTAAACTCTGACAAGACTGAAGTCATAGTGTTTGGTCCACAGAAACAAAGGGACAGTGTCAGCAGTCACCTCCAGTCTCTCTCTCTAAAACCTTCAAATCAGGCAAGAAATCTAGGGGTAATAATGGACTCAGACTTGAACTTTAACAGCCACATCAAATCAATAACATCTGCAGCCTTTTACCATCTAAAAAACATAGCAAAAATCAAAGGTTTACTGTCTAAATCAGACTTGGAGAAACTTATCCATGCGTTTGTCTCCAGTAGGTTAGATACTGTAATGTTCTGCTCACTGGTCTCTCCAAACGAGCTGTGAGACGCTGCAGAACATCCAGAACATCCAGAATGCTGCAGCTCGGGTCCTTACTCGAACTAGGAAGTACGAGCACATAAGTCCTGTGCTCAGGTCTCTGCACTGGCTTCCTGTGCCTCAGAGACTTTAAAGCAGCTCTGCTTGTACAAGTCTCTCCAAGGCCGAGCACCAAAGTCCATCTGTGACATGTTAGTGCCATATGAACCATCTCGCACTCTGAGGAGCTCAGGGACCGGCCTCCTGCTGGTGCCCAGAGTCACGACTAAACAAGGGGAGTCAGCGTTTCAGGTTCCTGCAGCTAAAACCTGGAACAGTCTTCCTGAACATGTGAGACAGACTCTTCTGTGACGCTGTTTAAATCCAGGCTCAAAACATTTCTGTTTAACTGTGCATATCACTGAAAGGTTTTCATTCTGCACTCTTCTCTCCAATTTATGTCTCTCTTTTTTAATTTTAATCCTTATGATTATTTATGTTTTGATTTGTTTTTATTATGATTTTAATGTATTTCTTATTCTGTAAAGCACTTTGAATTACTTTGTGTACGAATTGTGCTATACAAATAAACTTGCCTTGCCTTTGTTGTCTTTTTTAAGCTTTATTTTCTCTTCCGAGGTTCTTGGTGTGAAACATTCTAAAATGACTGCTTTTGGAGACAAGGGGAGCACTCTGTACACCTTTCAACCTCTTTGCTCTTTCCTGTTATTCAGCTCAAGGTAAACAGCCTCAGCAGGGATGTGGTACAGCGCTGCAGGACTAAACCAAGCTACCAAATCGGCAAAGATGGATTTTCACACCTCACTTCCAAACACACGCATAAGGACACACACACGGAACACAAAGGCTTCTTCCTTTTAAAAATCAATATTGCGCGTTCTCCAGATAGCCCCAGGTTGAAGGTGTGTTTTTTAGGAGCAGGCTGTTGTGCATCGGTCACGTTCAGGTGTATTTTTATCTCCACCAAAGCATGGGGTTCAATGGGAGACACAGATTTTTACAGCAAAACATAGGAAGGAATCAGGCTGTTTGGCGGTGAGTGACAAAAAAGTATTGTAGATAAATCTGTGTATCATCTGTTCATTCGTTTTTCGATATGAAACCAAAAATAAGAACATGAAAAAACAACAGTTTTCTTCATTATTTGTCTCCAAAACCAAACTGAAAAAATTGATAACGATTGAGACCAGGACTTAGACAGGGACCGGGACTGAGACCGGGACCAGACTGGGACCGAGACTGGAACCAGACCGGAATTGAAAACAGTTTTGTCCTAGTTTAGTTCTGTTCGGCATCTCAATTTAACTCATGGAAACGGGAAACAGCTGTTATCTGTTTTTTCCATTATTCATTTAAACACAAAATCAAAAACTGAAAGTAACAAATCGTTATCTGTTTTTTCTTTTTGTTTTCTGTTTTTTTTTTTCAATTTCAGTTTTGGAGA
This sequence comes from Boleophthalmus pectinirostris, assembly GCF_026225935.1. NCBI lineage: Eukaryota > Metazoa > Chordata > Actinopteri > Gobiiformes > Gobiidae > Boleophthalmus > Boleophthalmus pectinirostris. The sequence continues at coordinate 31,041,830 of NW_026571018.1, read as the reverse complement.
CGAATAATGAAGAAAATAGTTATTTTATTGTTTTCTTATTTTTGGTTTTATTTTGAAAAACGAATGACACACGGATTTATATAACTTAATAAAAGTGAAATCTGATATGGATTTCAAAAGTATTCTTGTTTGTGTCGATTAGTTCATATGTCAGTCTTCTCTCAAATGTTGCACAATGTGCACTCTGAACAGACTATGATAATCTGAACTTGAGCATGATGAATAGGTGAGCAGAAAAAATTATAAATCTCTTGGTATTATAAGAAAAGTTTGTACATTTCTGGACTCAAAATCTATCACATCTATCTGTCACATCAAGAGCTCAGTTTTGATACGATACAGGGGCTGTAAATTCTGGAGCCAGTTTTCACATCTGGTTAGTGACGGCAGATCAGAAACGTTATTTAAACATAGTTTGAGGAAATGTTTGATATTTCATGATAATGTTTGATAATCATTCAATTGTGGATGTTTCATTGTATTTTAACCCATGTTTGAATCAAATGACTTTAATCCAAGGTGTGTGAATGTTTTGTTTTTTGTTTTTTTCTAGTTTTTTTCATGCACAGCGATACTGTTCAATTCTTAATATATTCATAAGGTGGACACTTTAATATAAGTGCTTTCGTTTTTTTTTTTGTTTTTTTTTGCCTCTTCCGGCACCTACTTTTTAATCTAGTGTGTTTGTTTTAAATTGTTATGTTATATATGTGCAAAATAAATAAATAAATAAATACATTTAATACATTTTTTAAGGTGCAATACTTGTTTGATAGAGTTGGCTCCTAACTTAACTTAATTTCTTTCATAAAATAGATTCTGAATCTCAACAGGACCTTCGAGTTAAATAAAGGTAGCATAAAACAAATCAATCAATCAATTAAAAAAGAAAAAGAAAATCGCAATTAGATTTTTTTCCACCAAAGTTGTGCAGCTCTAGTAGTAGTAGTAGTAGCAGAAGTAGTAGTGGTAGAGATAAGTCAACTTTTAATTACAAATCAGAGCTTTTCACCACGTTAGCCATTTAATCACCTGTTGTATTTGGAGTGATTCGTGCATGTTTGAGTAATCTTTAATCACTTATTTTCAAGACGCCATTTTGCTAATCAACCACTGACATAAGACCACTGTTCTGTACTTCCTTCCTTCTCCAAATTTAATCTCTTAATCTGTGATACACGTAGGATTTGGCAGGGTTGTGTAGTCATTTTGGTGCAAATGTCAGCTCCCGTTGGGCACTGCAGTTTTCTAAAATAGACTGGTTTCTTTTATGACGTGGTTTTGGAGTATTTCGAGTTAAAATGCCCAAATTCTAATGCAATAATCCAGGTGTGCCATAGATTGTAACGTGGAATCAAAATCAAGTGTTGTCTTTATTTAGCACTACAACATACACATACATCAATGGCATTTGTGTTTTGCTTCCAGCTCTCCTTCATAAATTTACCCAGCACACATATGGGAAAGAACTGAAAAGCTCCATGGACAAAAGCACTGATTGCGTATAGAAGTCAAGGCTATTTTATCTCCTTCATTTTCTATAGCCTTCCACCAATCCTTGAGTTATTATTGATCTACAGGCAGAGGATGCTATTGTGTGTCACGTGGAGAGTAGGGCTTCTCCTGTGGGGCCGGTCTGTAACACAACGCTATAAGGCTGCTGGTCTTTTAATACAAGGTCCTATATTGTGTGAAATCTTCTATCATCTTTTAGCGATGGTATAATGATGTTACCTCATTAAAAACATACCTGCGGTTGTGCTTTTTGTGTTTTCATTCACATATGTTCGAGTAATCCTGCATTATTAGTCAAGTTATTTTTTTTATTTAACAGCTACTTTTTACCTTATGTTTTGTAGAGATTGGCAATTCCAGGGCTGAAATGATCCAAATGATTCTAGTGAAAGTGTATAGAGTTTAAAAACACAGTGGAGCACTTCCTGTATGACCAGATTTGCGTGTTAAACATGTGCAATACTTGGTGGAATACTTGGTCCAAGTACTTGGTCCAACACTTGGTCCAACACTTGGTCCAACACTTGGTCCAACACTTGGTCCAACACTTGGTCCAACACTTGGTCCGTCAGTCTGCCCCAGGGCAGCTGTGGCTACAATAGTAGTTTACCACCACTGAGTGTGGAGTGACTGAATAATGAACTGTAAAGCGCTTTGGGTATCTTGAAAGGCGCTATATATATGCAATGCAATCAATCAATCAATCAATACTTGGTCAATTATTTGGTGCAACACTTGGTCAATTACTTCATTAATTACTTGGTCCAATACTTGGTCCAACACTCGGTCAGTTACTTGGTTAATTAGTTGGTGCAATACTTGGTCAATTACTTTGTTAATTACTTGGTCCAATACTTGGTCAATTACTCGGCCCAACACTCGGCCCAGTACAGTACTCGGCCCAGTACTCGGCCCAGTACTCGGCCCAGTACTCGGCCCAGTACTCGGCCCAGTACTCGGCCCAGTACTCGGCACAGTACTCGGCACAATACTCGGCACAATACTCGGCACAATACTCGGCACAATACTCGGCAAAATACTTGACCTGCAGTTGTGTTTTGTTTCATTCACACATGTTTGAGTAATCCTGCATTATTAGTCAAGTTATTTTTAAGGTAACAGCTACATTTTACCTTTTGTTTAGTAGAGATTGGCAATTCCAGTGCTGAAATGATCTAAATGATTGTAGTCAAGGTGCATGGAGTTTAAAAACACAGTGAAGCGCCTCCTGTATGACCAGATTTGTGTGTTAAACATGTGTGACTGGAACAAAACTCAACTCTGGGTGTGTGTTTGCATGGGAAAACAGCAGAAAGGAGAAGTGAATGCGTGAATTATAGCTGACAATTTGATATTTTTGGTATTTATATGTAAAAAAAAGCAGATTAAACTCATGGTTCACACGTTTAATCAGTCTCTCTATAAATACTTTGTTTCCTTGTGCTTTTTTTCCTGTATAAATAGTTGTTTTTGCATGAACATCAGTGAATTTATAGTCTTGTGAGTACAGTTTGGATCAGATACATGAAGTTACTAAATAGTTTTGGAGAGGTTTTCCATACTCCCTTTTTAGTAATCGATCTTTAGTCAAACAAGAATTTCTTTAGTCAACAACAGCCCTACAAAACTAGAGTAAGCGTGGATACTACACAACACAGAGGATCTGAAGTCCCTTTAATATCGAGGACTGCTAATTAGGATGCAGAGGTGGGCCAGGAGGATCTCTCATGTGGTTTAAGTGTTATTTATACAAGCTGGAGTAATAATTAATGACAATAATAAGGTTTCAGTGTTACATATGGCTTTTATACTACAGAGAGTGTGTCTGCGTCAGGCAATTTCTTTTTCTGGGATTACACGGGGAGAGCCTGTGTCGAGTAGGTCTTATCACTGATTACAGATCTTTACACAGGGAGTGATTATCCCAGCCCAGGGGGAGGAAGGAGCTATAACCTCAGTGTCGCTCGGGATGGCCTCAGGGATTGATGTGACCCTGCGCTGTGCACGTGTTACACTCAGGTTACACAAGGACTGGTACATTACTGACTCGTAGTGCACGGCATTACACAAAATTACACAGAGAGTTACACACAGGTTACACACAAAGGCAGAGTACTGACTTGTTGATGACGAGGTCCGGGGCGAAGCACAGCATGCTGCCGTTACACTGCTCGTACGACCTCCAGCCCAAACTGAAGGACATTAGGAAGAGCCACGAGCACTGCAGCAGCGTCATCTGGTCATCCAGGTGCAGGTTACGGAAGCCTGGGGGGGACAAACACAGTGCGTGGTTAGAGGGAAATCATTACCAAATAATATAAAACAATGGATTTTGTAAGGGGCGCTATAACTTTTCTGGAGCATGGCATTAAATCTATCCTGACTCCATTTCTATTAAATTATACTTGTTTTCACTGCATATTTCAGGTAAAGCAATAACATCTCCATGGAAACAAGGCGGCATGTGACAGCCCCCCAAAAGACTGTAAGACTGCATAGTGCACCTTTAAATGGTACTTACTGAAAAAGAAATGGAAAAAACAAGAATGTTGAATATTTTTTTTGTTGAATATCAAGTACAGTTGCAGTAGTATTTTTGATAAGCAGCACAACTCACAACAATTAAAGTGTAGATAACAAGCAAGGGTGTGCAAAAATATTGAAAAATCAATATATCGTATCGTTTAATGTGATGATACAGTATCAATATTGTGGGCTGCTGTATTGATATATATCGCTAAGAGTATTTTTAGCTATATTTTACAAAATTATTTTGTTACAGCGCTACAGTTTTGTTGTTTGTTTAGAGCAAGGAAACTCATTTATGCAACACACTTGACCTTTTCACTGTTTTGATGATTAAAATGTTTGTGTTTCATATTAACATGAACAGAAGTGGTTTAACAAAGACTTTTAGTATCACAGCCATGATTTAGCTTTTATTTTTATTGAACCGTATCGAATCGATTTGAAATATATCGTATTGAATCGAAAGCTCACTGTATCGAGGTATGTATTGTATCCTGGCCTATATATCGAGGTATGTATTGTATCGTGACCTATATATCGAGGTATGTATTGTATCGTGACCTATATATCGAGGTATGTATTGTATCGTGACCTATATATCGAGGTATGTATTGTATCGTGACCTATATATCGAGGTATGTATTGTATCGTGACCTATATATCGAGGTATGTATTGTATCAGCAATTTCTTAATGATACCCAGCCCTAGTACCAAGTGAGTAAGTATTGTACTGCACCAAAAACAACAAGCACAAATACTTTTACTTAGACTAGAGATATTTTTGCTATATTTGACTGAAGACTGATGTGCTACAAATACAAGATCCTGGTAAATTCATTCATAATTCCTCTTGTATTCTTTTTTGTGGCTGAAGTAAGGTCAAAAGAAAAAAAAAAAGAATAGCAAAACAAACAAAACAGACTCAAGAAGATCACGCAGAGTGGTTAAATGCAGAGTACAGATACAGATACAGGTTACAGAGAGAGGAGGGGGTAACATTTTCCTAAGGTTATGTTTACAGTGAAACGAATCACTGTATCGCCGTATCGGAAACGATTTGCGTCCAGACACGTTGTTTCTATGTCCTCAAGCCTTCCCTATCCACACAGCTTTGCACATATTTGTTTATGTTTTACAGAAATGAAACTTAAAACCACATGGCACATTTGCATAAACTAAGCGCTCAAAAAGACAGCTCGCTCCTTGTGCCCCGACGCGGACCCAACTCAGAGGAATATAAGTGTTCTTTCTCTGACAGAGGGGTGTTCTGCTAATGGTGAGTCTGTTCTCTGCAAGTAGTTCTAGCTCCACTGTTTGTCTATGGTTTGTTTACACTGTTTTCCACAATAGTGTCACATGACCAATGTCACGAAACCAGCGAATCAGGAAGGCACAAATCACAGTGACATGGTCCAATAAGGACGCAACTAGAGCTCCTAGGTCAGAGCATCAATGTTTTCAGGCGTCCACACAGCGCCGGATCAGATCTGTACTCAGATGAATTCGTCGGAGCTGGCGGCACCAGATCCTTTTCCATCAGACTAGTGTGGACGAACACTACATCTGCAATGAAAAGGACTCGAATATGTACTAGTGTGGATGGGGCCTAATACAAACTGAATTGGAGCCAGATTTGATGGAGCCGGAAGCGCACTCATGCTCACACAGTCTCGTAACAACACTAGGCTAAAATCAATAAAACTGCACTTCCCAAACAAAACCAGGTTTGAAAAATAAACTAAACATTACCCCCAAATCGCCACGCAGGAACGCAGTTATAAAACCAGCTTGTTACGTAAAAAGTGCACAATAATGACTAAAAGCTCTCTGTCACCCATGCTTAAACCGATGCCCAAATTGTGCTGTCATTGTTTCAGCACATTAGCAGAGCGCATTAGCACTCGCCTTTAGCTTCCACTGCGCGCTGTTATGTAAGGCCCTTTTCCTGTGGAGAAGCGGGGCCCTCACCAGAGCTTTGGCAGGCATCCAGGCATCAAACGTGGCCTGATTTAACCCCCAGTCCAATGCGGCGAAATCAAAAGGAACAGGCAGGTTCTCACAGGGGAAGTATGATCTCTCTCTGTACCATAACAGACTGGTTCAATTACAATGACTTAAGAGGGGTAAAAAAAAGAGTTACGGCGATTAGTGAGTCATGAGTCTTTGTTCACATGATTATAAGGCTCATACTAACATGCTTTAGATTCCTGGACTCGCTGCGTTTATGTAATAAGAAAAAGTCCAGACGTGTACCGATATGGTTAACAAATATGTAATATGATGAGGATGCTGAAAAGTAGGGATGTAACAATATCCAAATCTCATGGTACGATATTATCACAGTGTGCATCTCAATGTACGATATATACGCTGGTATTTTGGAGAGGCTAACAGAATTGCAGATTTGGCTTTTAAAATACCGTATTTTTTGGACTATAAGGGACACTTAAAATCCTTTAATTTTCTCAAAAATCTACAGCACCCTTTATTATCCGGTGCACCTTATGTATTAATTCTGGTTGTGTTTACTGACCTTGAACTGATGTTATGTGGTACAAAGCGCTCAAAAATCTGTCACAATGTTTAAATACGACTTTGGTAAACTACAAAGCCGCACCGCTTGATGGATTGTCGGAGCATTACAGCTACCGTTGTCAGGAGTCTCGCGAAGTAATCCACATTCACCAAGACAGGGAGGCAATGCCGGGTGAGTTACGTCACGATCTGCCGGTGGACCGTGGATAGCTGGGGTAAGGTATCGGTCTCAAGTGTCGCCTGAGCTTTCACGAAAGCTGAAGTCATTACTGAACAGCTAAGTAACAGTGACGAGACTGACTCGGATAATGACGTGCATGTGTGATGCTGAAATCGCCAAACTGTTAAACTCAGACACTGAAGATGAAGATGGATGGATTTCATGGATTTGTGGAAGAGGAATGAATTGAAAAAATGAGTGTATTGTTTTGTATTTTATGTGTTACAACTGAACAATGTTGAGAGTTACTGTGAATGAGTTGAATAAAGTTTGACTTAACTGACAGTTTTGTTTCACGTAATGTGCCTTATAATCTGGTGCGCCTCATGTATGAAAGTAGACAAGAGAATTGAACATTACTGATTTTGTGCCTTATAATCCAGGTGTGCCTTATAGTCAGAAAAATACGGTACCTCGACCAAGACTTTGGGGCGAGTCATAACACCAACAATTCTGATATAAAAGATAATTCTTCATTTTTTCTGGACTGAAGTGGATTATGTTCAGTGACATTCCCCATCTTTAATACCAGTTTCTACAAAAAAATTAAAAATAAATAAAATAAATAAATAAAAACTAAGCAATGAGACTTGCAATTCGATATATTGTGATGGCCCACGGTATTATTGTGAGACTTTTGCCGATACAATACCATGATATTTAACTGTTTCATCCCTACAATAAAGTAGTGCAACATTGGAGTCTTTGGTACAAAACAGTTATGGAATATCTGTGGAGACATTGCTGTGAGCCTCTTTTTGGACAGTTGATGTCTTCCTTATTCTGTAAAGCACTTTGAATGACTTCGTGTACAAATTGCGCTGTACAAATAAACTTGCCTTGCCTTGCAGTTGAATGAAAGTACAAAGGATGCAGATGGCCTGTTTGGTCTGTGTGTACAAGAGGGGCAGGAGAAAGTCAAACTTCAAAGTCAAAGAAACCACACAGACCACAACTATAGAAAGTTGAAGACGTTCTGCCCCGATTTAACCCTTTTAAAGGTTCTATATTACGCTAAGTTGACTCCTGTGAGCTTTAAGCCATGTTATAATGCTATTACCTCACCAAAAACATATCTGGAGATGTGTTTTTGCGCTGTTCCACCCTGTGATGTCAAGCAGTGGTTGTTTTTAGCTACATTTTACCTTTGGCTCAGTAGAGATAGGCTATTCCAGCTCTGAAATCATCCAAATGATTCTGTGAAGGTGTATGGAGATTCCTGTATTACCACATGAGATCACAAGGTGGAAGAGAGTGCCAGTTTGAGGGAAGAAAATCTCAGAAAATCAAAAAAAAAAAAACGCCCTTTAAATATGTGTATAATTGTTCAAATCCAGACTCATAACTGTTCTGTCTAGTGTGCAAGTGACAGGATTTCATCTGTAACCTCCTATAATTTTATAATAATGATTTGTTTTATATTTACTAATGATTCCTGCAGCTTAGCACATGGTTTGAGTGGATTCACCAAATTATAATGATTATTCCATTCTTCAGCAATCAAGTAAACCATAGTGGTGTCAAAGTTTCCCACTGGGACAGACTGTATATTAGGGATGTAACAATAACCGAAATATCACGATACAGTATCATCTCACAATAATATCCTGGGCTGTCACAATATATCGTCACACGTTCCTTTGCTTAAACTCATGGTTTTACAGTAGCAACAGCTTATAAACATAGGGAACTACATGTCCCATCATTCATTTCAGTGCAGAAAACATAAAGAAATATGTTTCTGACTTGATTTTTTAGGACTATGATGCAAATAATTAGCACCAAAATCTAGTCAAGGTATTTTAAAAGCAAAAAAAGTGTCCTATCTCCAATTCTATTAGCCTCTTCAAAATATCGTACCGTGAAATGCATATCGTGACAATATTGTACCGCGAGATTTGGATATTGTTACATTACTACTGTATATATAAATGGACATAGCTTAGGAAGTAAGCATGGGTACAAATTGTCTCCTTCAAGTTCTGGTTACAGTTCACTTTCTATTGAACCTTCCCTCTCTGTAATTGCTGCTGTGAGCTCTAAATGATCTTGGTGTTTTTATTTCACCACTTTGTCCCTAGGCATTAATAACCGACAAATCCGGTGCCTGCTTTCCACAAGGTTGCTTCCGTTACAAATACACGTTGGCCTGCAGCACCGGGTTTGGTTTTATGCTTGGATTTCCAAATATGGTACCTGATTGCAGATTAACCGCTATAACTGCTACCCTTGATAAGCTTCATTTGGTTACAACCGAATGCTGAATGGATGACGCAACGCTCAAATCCACTGGGAAAAAACTGAAGAAAATTCATGGCACACTTTGAACTTTCTTGTGTACTTTCTCAGTGCTTTACAAATAAACTTTGCCTTGTCCCAAAGTATATAATCTCTGACTTTAACGGAAACACATTAACTTGCAGTATTTTGGACAATATCATGCGTGACAAATTAGCCCAGTGTCCTCGAGTGTAGTACAGGGCAGTCATGATGTCTACACTTTTGATGAATGATTATAGAAATACACATGCACATCACGCTCTTCTTATCAAAACTGATTCAGTCCCGCTCACTGCATACCACATAAAACACAATGAAAACTGTATATACAAGATGTACTGCAGACTCAAAAGCCTGTGACGACTCAAGGGTATTTCCAGGCTGCTGTTAGTGTCTAGGCCTTTCATGATAATTACTACATCTTATTGTTCAATATATGAAAGCTGAACTATTTTTTGGGGTCAGTATTTATCGTTTGTACATTTTTTTTTTGCTCTACTGGGACATGTATGGTTATTTTTTGGATCTATGATACGATTTAACTGTAAAAGTTTGAAGACATAACTTGCTGTTTATTCATGACAGTGTTTTTCATGTTTTGTTTTTTTTTGTAAATATTGTAAAATTGTGGTTTAAAGGTGGTTTAAAGGTAGCTTGATCATCAGCCAGTTTCACTTCGTCGAAACCGTCTGACCTCGCAGCATTAGGATCCGCTCGCTCGACGGTAGGCGGGTACTTTTTTTATTTAACCATTCACTGCTATTTGGTCGTGAGGTTACATCATCCTGTAGGAAGAAGGGCAATAACGTCTTTCCCCTTGGATAAAATTCACCAAACATTCTCTTTGTTCCGACTTTAAATCCTCGATCTCGGGAATCGTTGCCAACACAGAATGTCTGGCTTCGTCTACATCCATCTCGAGCGCTTTGTTTACTGTTGTATCACCAAAGGGACCCAGACAAGCACTTGAGTTTAACATTATGCCTTCACAGCTCTACACTGATTGGCCTGTGCGTGGTCTACAACTTCCAGGGTTCTTTCAAACCATCTAGTGTATTCCGATTCCTGACCTAGTCGCCTGACTAGTTTAAAGGTGCACTGTGAAGCTTTTCTGGTGGAGGGTCCGTCAAACGCTTTTCTCCATGGACATGTTATAGCTTTGTCTGGGATATTTCACAGTACGGCATCAAACCTTTCTATCTTCATGGAGACCAAACCGGACCAAATTACAGGTCAGATTTGTGGGAGGGCGACCCTGCTCACGGTCAGAATGTCTGTCTTTCTAGGTATCGATCAAAAGTTTTAGAACACCCTAATTTTTCCAATTATTTATTGCAATTCAAGTCGTGCATGTCCAATGAAGAGCTTGAAATGGTAAAAAGGTAAGAACTGAACAGTCAGAGGTTAAAAAAGTCCAAGCTCTGCCAAAACTACCTCAGGAAAAAAAGAATAAGATGGTAAACTTGAAAACATGGAGTGTCCAGCACAGTCTTCAGACTTAAACCCCATTCAGCTGGTTTGGGATGAACTGGACAGAAGAGTGAAAGCCAAGCAACCTACAAGTGCCACACATTTATGGGAACTTCTGCAACAGACTTGGGAGGAACTTTATGAAGAATATTTGATTTTATTGTAAAAAGAATGAGCCACGAGTGTGTTCAGCTGTTATATCTGCCAAAGGTGGACACTTTCTTGAATCAAAAGTTTAGAATGTGTTTTGGTCAACAGTAAGCCATAAAAAACTGAAAAAAGTGTGGTGTTCTAAAACTTTTGACTGGTAGTATATTTATGAGCTATAACACTACCTGTAATTGAATACATGTAAGGTAGAGCTGTTTAATGTGATACTGTTGAATATTCCGGGCAAAGCAATGATGTATCCATAGAAACAAGCAGGTGACAGACCCTCCACCAAAAAGTTACATAGTGAACCTTTAAATTAGCTCCAATATTATCGTTTATAGTTTATATTTACTTCACAAATATATCATACTTCAAAATGTGTGATGTTGACAGGCCTAGTAGAGTCCAGTGTAGAATTACCTTAATAATTTAACCAACATGTGGAGTGCATTATAAATAGCTAAGTATGAATAATTAGCACCACATTACTTTTCATGTACATGCTCTCTCATCTGAAGCCTCTGTATATTTGATGGTAATGGTTTCAAGGTTTCATTTGAGTCATCAGAATGGAATAACTGTCATCAGGACGTCTAATGTGAGTTGGTGCAGAGATGATAAAAATGACCTTTAAGTAATGCGGTTTTAAATATAGGCACCTCACTCACACATGGTTAATGGATAAAAGATCAGTTATTCCACATGGGTTACTTGAGAAGAATGGAAATAGTTTTGCATGCGATGTATATTTCTGTAAAAGTATGTTTACTCCTTCTACAGTTAGTATTTGTACTACTAGCACTTCCAAAACTGCTACTTCCTATCATACAATACATGTTTAAGACTTAATTTTATTCTCCTTGATAAACACGTGATTCAAATATCTATCAGAATTATTGCTGTATTTTTAATTTTTTTTATAATGTCATTTATTAGGACTATTCATTGTACATAACTTAAAGGTGCAGGATGTAATGTTCTGGCAGTGACACATAACCTGCATGGTTCCAATGAAACAGAAAGTTCAACTCAAACTGTACTTTGGAAATATTCTCCATGGAAATATGTTTTACACCATACTGTGGAAGATTGTAGTCAAAGGAACAACATTTCCATGGGAACAAGCAGGAGGAAGCCAGGTTTGTGGAGATGGAAGCCTGCTGAGAGTAAGGATGCATGTATGCCACATTTCAGAGTGCAATAAACTCAACCAAATTGAAAAAAAGAAGAAAAACTATTCATTTTTTGTCAAGTTTCTGGCTAGAAAGTTACATATTTTGGCAGTTATCTTTAGTGTTGTCATGGTCACATTTTTTTTCTATAGCCTGATTCATCACTTGGTTTCACTTCGTGGAAACCGTCTGACCTTGCAGCATTAAGATGATGAAGGCGGGTACTTTTAAAAAAAAAAATTCTACCAATCACTGCTATTTGGTCATGATGTATGTAATGCGCCAAATCCCGTAGGAAGAAGGACAATAACGTACGTCTTTCCCCTTAATAAAATTCACCAAACATTCTCTTTGTTTCAGCTTTAAATCCTCGATCTCGGGAATCATTTGCCAATACAGAATGTATGTCTTTGTCTACATCCATCTCGACCGCTTTGTTTACTGTTGTGCTGTATCACAAAAGGGACCCAGTCGTGGCTTCACAGCTCTTCACTGATTGGTCGGTGTGCAGTCTACAACTTCCGGGGTTCTTGCAAACGGTCTAGTGTATTCTGACTCCTGACCTGGTCACTGGAGAGAAATGAAATTGAACAGAGGCACTAGGTGGAGCCAGCCTGGCTATATAAGAGCTGCCATGACAAGTGAATTCCTAAAGTTCTCATAGACTATATAAACAAGTGGACTAAGTAAGTGTGACATCATCCATAGCAAAATAAAAATATCAGGATCGTGTAGAGTGGGTTAATATAAGGCTGTTCAATGAATTGAATTTTGATTGCGATTTCAATTTGTGTGTCAAACAATCAAAACTCATAATCGAGTTGAAAAGATTTAGCTTCACAAAGTTTATTTTGGGATATTTTTTATATAAATAAGTATATTTATTTCATTTTTTTTAAATATAGAGAACAGTTTGTAGAACAGCTGAATATATAGTTTATTTTGGATACATTTTAGTTTTTCTATGCCTTATTTCATGTTCAAAGTAAAGTTTATTCATTTTTATTCATTTTATACATCACAAAACTGCTTGCTCTAAGGTTCATATTTGTAGTCTACATTTATTTTTATTTGCGTATTATCAATAACATTGTTTTGTTTTGTTTTTTTAAGAGAGAGAGAAATGCTGAATAAACGCATTGTGTAACTAAAAAATAATCTAAAATAATAATAATTTTTTTTTTTTTCCATAATGGTGAAGCCCTAGGTTAATGCGAACATTTTAAGATCAAAATGGTGAGGCTCACTGCACTAGTTACAGAGAAAGGGGTGACAATTTTTCAATGTAAAGCGAACTGGAGCTAGAGTCAGTGGAGTCAGAAGCGCGCCCATGATCACCTCCTATTTGTCCGTACAGTGGCTATGGCTCTTATGTAATCTTTTGTGCTCTTACCTGGCAGGGACTTGGCCCACTTGACTGCAGAGATGACCTGCTGCCCGCCCAGCCTGTTGAGTGTGGTCATGAGGCGGGACGAGGTGTCGGGCACGGTGCTGTCGTAGCCTGAGTAGATGATCTCAGGCTCGATGGCCTTCAGCACAGACAGCATGGTAGGCACCAGCTGGGACAGGCCCATGGGGATGATGGGAACCGGCATGTGAGGTGTGTGGTCCTGGGACGGCCGGGGCGGGTTGATTCTCTTCATCAGCTTCTTGTTTTTTCTCGCTACGAAAAGAGAAGAAGACGAGATGGTTTCATTATTATTGTTTAAAGGGCCTATATTATGTTTTTTTTTATGTTATAATGTCATTTCCACATCAAAAACATACCTGGAGTTGTGTTTTGTTTCATTTAACACACAAACTCTGCATAGTTAAGCTGAGTTCTCAAAGGGAAAACACTCAGTTCCACCTTGTGATGTCATGTGGTAATGCTCCATTTTGTTTTTTGAATTTGCATACACCTTCACTTGAATCATTTGGTTGATTTTTGTCCTGGAATTGTCAATCTCTACTAAACTAAAGGTAACTGTTAACTACCATTACATGACATCACAAGGTGGAACAGAGCATTTTGAGACAGACTAATAAAAGGGTTACTCCAAAACATGTGTAAATGAAACAAACCACAACTCCAGATATGTTTTTGAGATTGTAACAACATTATAACATGGGTTAAAGCTCAAAAATTCAATTTTGCATAATATAGCACCATTAAACAATACATAGATAGGATAAAAAATTGACCTTTCCCAATATTTTTTTTTAGAATTGTCTTGATGTTTAAGGCCACATGTTAATATGAAAGAAATTACTATAATTTTGATGTTGAAAATGATGTTGTGTTTTTGTAAAGTGGTACTGAAATTGTTATTGAGCGAACACACCCGTAGACTATCAAGTGCATTATGGGTAAATTGCAAAGTCACATTATTCCTTTTCTGTGATTGCCTGAAGGATGAACAATTTTGAAAAACATAATAATTGTGATTTTTCTAACAAGCATTGAGAATAGATTTGCATTTAAAGGGCCCATATTATGTTATTTTCTGATCTATGTTATAATTTTCCTCATTAAAAACATGCCGGGAGTTGTGTTTTATTTCATTCACATTTTTAAACACACACACCTTGAATATTTAGGCTGAGTTCTTCTCTCATATAGAAAACACTCTCTTTCACTGTTTCACCTTGTGATGTCATGTCATATGATGTCCTACAGGAAGTGCTCCACTGTGTTTTATAACTCCATTAGTGGCGGAGTCAGCAATTGTGGGGGCCCTAGGTGAACTTGAGTTTGGGGCCCTCACTATACCTATTGTTCTTGAGACATGCTCATCTCTATTTGAATTATGGTGGACTGGAAACTTGTCTTATTAGTTAGATAGTCTACTAGATAACCAGAGCTGTACAATTACATTTTTGCTTACATCCATGACATATGATTATTATTTTTCTTATAATTATTGTTTAAAGTAAACTACTCTCATTTAATGTCATATTGAGAGAAAATTTAATTGCGCTGAGGCCTCGGCCATTAGTGGCACTGAAGGCATTTGGATGATGGCCCCTCCTGTTTTGGCCTAAGTACTTTTGCCTAATGGTAGCGCTGCCTCTGAACTCCATACACCTTCACTAGAATCAATTAGATTTAATTTCAGCCTTGGAATTGTTACCGCTACTGAACTAAAGCTAAAAGGTAACTGTTATTTTGAAAACTACCACTCCATGACATGTGGAACAGAGCATTTTGAGCTTTGGAGATGTAGACAGACTAATGCAGGATTACTCAAACATGTGTGAATGAAACAAAACACAACTCTAGGTATTTTTTTGATTAGGTTAAACATTAAAACACGGCTTAAAGCTCACACGAAACAATTTTGTGTAATATAGAGCCTTTAAATTTGGGATAATACTAAAATACAAACTGCTACTACCACAACTGTACTGCTAGTTGTACTACTACATCTCTACTACTACTGGAGCTGCTATATCACTGTTACCAACTACAAATTTCAATTGGAAAACGGACCCTATAGTGAAATAATGAATACAAATACAAAAAAACAAAACAAAAAAAACATGAAACAAACATGTACCTCAACAAATAACTGAAGTGGTATAACTAGGCCTGTCACGATAACAAAATTTTGTAGCATGATATACTGCTATAGAGTTATATTGCGATAAACGATAATATTGAAGCTATTTTAAGCCTCTAACACAATTAAAATAAAGCAAAATATTCCCAGTAAAAACATTACATAAATATATAGTATCATTAAAAGAAGAAATAATTTGCTCTGTGCACAAATCCTAGCTCACTGTGTCTCAAAGCTAACAGTCACTTCTATTAAAATCTTAAAACATAAAATGACATAAAACAACCTATGAAAAGCAAATTAATTCAAATAAAGACTACCCAATTATTTTTGTATGTAGAATACACAGTTTGTGGTGGTGTTTTAATATTAATTATGCCTCAGAATTAGCATTAGCCTTAGCATTGAGACACAAACATCTCTCTTTCTAAACACAGGTTTCCTCCGCTTAAGTATTAATTTAATTTGTGTACTTTTTACCATTGTTAGTGTTGTTAGTGACATCCACCCACAGCTCTGTTCACCGTCTTATTTTTAAGTATTTGTTCATTTTAGCACAAACTGGAAAAAAAAACAACAACAACTGGACAGGAAGTAGTGAGGCTATCAGTTGCGGTCACATGACGGCCTTGACCTGTGCTCCGTTCACCGACTACAACTGGCTGCACGCCTCCTCACGCCAGAAGCAAAGATTAAGATTTAAGATTTTATTATTTGTTTTTAAATCTCTTCATGATCTGGCACCTTCATATTAATAGTGATGGATCAGTAACCGAAATATCTTGATATCGTATAGTCAAAAGTCTCTCAATAATATCGTGGACCATCACAATATATCGAATCACAAGTTTCTTTGCTTAAATTCATAGTTAAAAAACAGAGGGAACTACATAGACCATGATCCTTTGCTCCATTTTGGTGCAAACTACATGAAGAAATAACAGTTCTAAGCATTTTTAAATCTTAGTTCTTTAAATTAAGTCTTGTCAAGGCATTTTAAGAGGAAAAATGTAGTATATTCACAATAAATATCGTACCATGAGAGGTATACCGTGAAAATATTGTACCGTGAGATTTGGATATTGTTACATCCCTACTTTTATGGCTTTTCTCCATGGTGGTGTCTTTGCTTTGCCTGGAATGTTTCACAGTATGGTATTAAACCTTTCGATCATCATGGAGACCAAACCAGACCAAGTTACAGGTCAGATCTGTGGATAGTCAACCCCGCTCACATTCAAAATGCAAATGGAATGTTGTAATTGAATAAATGTAAGGTAGAACTATTTAATGTCATACTGTGGAACATTCCAAAAAGAGCAATGACCTCTCCATAGAAACAAGCAGGTGACCATGAGCCCACCCTTCACCAGAAAAGTTATACAAAGCACCTTTAATTCTGCCACAGTAAATACTACTGCAAATACTATGACTTATCATTCAATAGATGATGAAACTTTTTTTTTTTTACTATATTGTAAATTTAAAATTGTTTTTGTGTATAATTCTGTTTCAGGTTTATCATGTCAGTGGCATAAATTAGTTTCAGTTAGGGTTGTTATCAATGGTGGATGAAGTGCTCAGTTTTGTTAGTAAAAGTACAGGTACAAAGATAAAAAATTACTCAAGTAAAACTAAAAGTATCACATAAAAAATCCACTTAATGTACCTGCTTATAATATACGTATAAGTATTTTGTTGAGATTTTACAACAATCAGAGAATGAAATGTAGTTATTATGAAAAAGAATGTAGCTGATTTTAAGTCTTAATTTTTCTAGCTGCTTTTGTGTATTTGTCAAAGTTGGGACGTAAACTCAGATTAAACGTGCTAGTCTCCACCATTTCAGTAGGTGTAGAACCATAAAGAAAAGTACTTTTAATAGTTAGTCCAGGTCTAAAATGTAGTAGAGTATAAAATATAGATACCTGCTCTCAAATGTAGTGAAGAAAAAGTAAAGTATCTACTGTAAAATGTATTAAGTAAAGTACAGATACCTAAAGTGTTGTAGTTTTACTTTTGCACTTTGTTACCTTCCACCACTGGTTATTATTGGCAAAATCTGATACGCATTTTTCAGGTATCGGTATCGGTTTTTAGCACAGTGTGGGAGTCGTATTCCAAAATGCTCCCTGCAAACATAACCACCTGTGCATTGCGTCAAACCGCCTCACACTGGACTAAAAGCAGCATGTATGGACGGGAGCTTTGAAGGGGTTATAATCATGAAAAAAAAAAAAAATGTTTTCCTACACGCTACCTTTTTTAATTTCCTCTCCCGGTGTTTCTATGGCAACTAAGAGCCCTTTTCTGGATACGTGTTTGTCTGCTGCTGATGCTCTGACGTCCATCAAACTGTCACTGTTACTGTGCTGGTTTCGTCTTGTATTTAAATAGCTATACCTGTGCAACGTTTACATGTAATATCACTAGAACCTCATCAATAATAAATGAGGACTGTTTCTTATCGGCAAAGGTGTGATTCACGTGTTCTACACCTTACATATCTACTATTACTACAAATAAACTTCTACTATTACTTCTAATCCAATACATTACTTCTAGACTTTCAACATTGCCTGGGAGTGCGAAGCTAATTGACAGCACTGCTCTGTTAGAATCTCTGTTACTCAAGTTAGATTTGAGTCTAACTTGAGTAACTCGAGCTTTATTTTAGGGAATCTGACCATAAAGAGCTGACTTGGCTGGAAATACAACAGGTGGGACTTTTTCTTGAAAATTGAACACCTGAACAGGACCATGAACGCTCGTAATGATCACAGGCTCTTGAAAATGTGTTGTTTAAATCCATTTTGTATTTTTTCTTACATTTTCAGACAGTCTTTTTATTTGCTAATGTGTGCAATGTGTCACCATGGTAACTGCTCAAAATTCCACCAATAGGGATTACATGTAGACCACCCCCAGCGTGATCAGTTATGACTACTACTCTTGCTAAAGCGACTGCTATCACTACTGCAACTACTATTACCTAGGACCTTCTATTAGGCACATATAAATGTACAGTACTACAGCCAACCCCAGTACATGAGGAGATACAAGAGGTGCTTCACCTATGGCTGCGTGCATGTCAACTGTTGCTAAGGAGAATATAGTCATTCACATTTCATGATCCCATGTTTCAAGGCGAAGGTACTCCTTTGCAAAAAATTTTTTTCATAGTATTTATATTTTCTATCTTTTAAAGTTTTACCTTTTTTTAAATATTTTTTTTTATCAAGTTTATATTTCAGTTTATCACAAGATTAGTAATGCCAAGACTAATCCAGGGTGTCACCAGGTTTGACTACCCAAAATTTAAGACCATTTTAAGACCGTTTTAAGACCACTTAAAGGAAAATTAAGACCAACATTGTACCCATTATGCGGGTGAAAAACACCAGATCCAATTCTAATAATGACTAATAATATAAAATGACCAAAAAAATCATTTATAACATTTTACCAAGACAAACTAAGTATCATTTGCACATACTACAAATTAGACGTTCATTTACGTTAGAGGTTAGGTTTGTTGTTTTTTTTCCCTCCCTCTGTTTAACATTGCACTGCAGTCCAGTTAAGTAAACAAAGACAAAAAAAAATAAGCTAATGCAATTTAAGACCTTTGTGAAAAAAATAAGACTTGGACAACATAATGTAAGACTTTTTAAGGCCTTAATTTAGGAACATGAAATTTAAGACCTTTTTAAGACTTTTAAGACCCTGCAGCTACCCCATAATCTCAATCATCATCATAAACATAATTTAGAGATTTAACATTAAAGGGTCCATATTATTCTATTTTCTAATTTTTAGCATAATAATAATAGCATAATTACTTAAGTAAT
This sequence comes from Boleophthalmus pectinirostris, assembly GCF_026225935.1. Classification (NCBI taxonomy): domain Eukaryota; kingdom Metazoa; phylum Chordata; class Actinopteri; order Gobiiformes; family Gobiidae; genus Boleophthalmus; species Boleophthalmus pectinirostris. The sequence goes on along the minus strand of NW_026571018.1, from coordinate 31,022,562 downwards.
TTTTTTGGCCAAATTGTGATATCTGCCTTACTCTCCTACCACTGCTGCATCACCCTGCCTTATTACATATGTCCTCAGCCTATCAGAACGCTTGTTAGAGTCTAAAATCACTGCCTCATCAATCTGCCTTAGTCATCTCTATACAATATCAATAAAAAATAGGAATGTGCTTGCTAAAAAATGTGTTTTTTTCTTGTATTCTGAAAATGCTTAAATATGGCTACTATGGTATTAGGCCAATGATTTCCTCCTCAAAAACATACCTTTAGTTTAACTTACAAAACCTGTATAATTACACCAGTCCTTCCCCAGTGGTGCGATGCCAGGGAGGGCGCATACGACCTCGGGGAGCATGTTTTTTTTTTTTTTTTTTTACTGTACTAAAATGTAATGTAAAGTGTAATTGCGCATCCACCGCAGTAGTTGACAGTGACGCTCTCATTGTCAGAATGTGTGCAGGGAATATTTGCGCTATAGTGTTTTCTGCACCGGGTTTTCTGCACCGAGCAAACGCACACACAGCACAGAGCAGGAGATATGAAGCGCAGCGAACAAACTGCATATAAAGCGTACGTAGTGCTCAGCTTCACAGTGACTACGGCAGGAAACGAAGAAAGAGCGATGTGTTTACTGTGTCTTAAAATGTTGGCAGTGGACAGCATGAAGACAAATAAATTACAGCATTGCTTAAAGACATTAGACCCCAATCTCACTGATAAACCACTTGAGTTTTTGCAGCGAAAACTTGCTGAATATTGTCAACAATCATCCCGCTTTGTGAATGCTGCTTCAGCAAACCAGTGAACACTGTTGGCATCGTTTAAGGTGACGTACTAAAACACGGACATCATCTTTAAAGACGAGGAATACACCGGGACTTGCTTTGAAGACGCGACTAAAACGTTTGCTCTCGTATGTAGGCGACTGAAGGCGAGATTGCGATTTGTCCATGTTTGGTAGTGGTTTTGTAAAGTGGAGGGGCGCGAAATGTTTTCTTTTTCCTAGGGGGGCGTGACAGAAAATTATTTAGAAGTTCTGATTTAAGTTAAGTTCTTCTCTCAAACAGAAAACACTATGTTCAACCGTGTGATGTCATGTGGTAATACAGGAAGCGCTCCAATGTGTTTTAAACTTCATACACCCTCACTAGAATCGTCTGGATAATCTGAACACTGGAATTGCGTTAAAGCTCTACTGAACTAAAAGTAAAAGGCAGCTGTCAACAAAACACGACAGGTATGTATTTGATAACGTAACAACATTCTAACATTCTAGTCTAGCTCAAAGCTCACTAGATCCAGCACCTCAAAACAGCCGTTATTGACAAAATCCGGTATGTTTTTGAAGTACGGTACAAAATGTCCATAGAGACATTAGCCAAATCAATGTTAAAAGTAAACCAAAGAGCAGTGGAGCTACTGAGTCAAGTAAATACATTAATCACTCTATATTCAATACTTTTGAATGAATGCTAAATTCTCTACAGAGTCAGATGATTTTAATTTGGTTTAGGCTAACTGACACCATCCCAAGCTCTATAAAGTGGTGACGTGTTTTAATGAACAACTTAGCAGCAGAGCATGCCGTTTACAGTAACACAATTTGAGGAGACAAAGCTGTGACTATGAGACTTGCGTAAGTTGGATTTGATGCTAAAGGACAATTGATTCAACATTACAAAGAACATGAGATAATACGATTGTGAGATAGTCTATAGATAAATGTCCACAACAAACAATGCAGACGTTTTCTTAGCTCTGGTCTCAGTGATCACAAAGGGATAGCTCCTCATAAGAGCTGGGACTCATGTGACTATGTTCAGGCGTTCACATCACACTGGTTTACATGAGGTGCCTGAGGAGATGGAAATACCCAGTATGGCTCAATTATATGCCTTTTTATTTCATTCAATTTAAGAACTGTACTTGCACCAAAAGTTGAGTTTAATGCCCAAGCACATTGACTACAATACCATCAGAAGTAGCTGTTAAAGACAATTATGGTATGGATGTCCTTGTTTAATAAGATAATAAATACACATAATTACATAGTGCAATAAGTTTAATTAGTAGAGCAGGATTCTGGACTTAAATGCAAACTAACATTTTCAGGTTCAACATTTTGATTTTCTTCATGAGTTTTCATTCAAAAATAATACCTTATTCATTTGTTTATTTTTTGGCTCATCTCAGATTTTATCTCAGAGTAATTGAAATAGATCGTGAACCCAGCCTACTGTATGTGTGTCTATAACTGGTTTGCATTAGATTCAGATGAATTGCTTGTATACAGTGTTAAATAGATGCACTTTTGTTTTACATGTGAGAAGACACATAAAGCCTGTGGTGGTTACCTTCCAGGTTCATGCCGGCCTGGAGGCACTTCCTGAAGCGGCAGGCGGGGCAGTTCTTCCTGCGGATCTTGTCGATGATGCAGTCATTCCTCCCGGCGCACAGGTAGTTATGTTGACCTGTGGAACACACAAGATAAACACAAGGTTTATGAGCTGAAGCTCAGACAAACTGATCAGGATCACTGATGCAGAATGGACCCTAGTGACAATATTGTCAGCAGGAATAACCTTACAGAGGATTTATACTGACTGCAGGGAGGGTCCAGTGCTTACTTTGAGCAGGTTACTTGCAGATTGCCTGTTACGCTAACTACCACAACTGTGGTGCGTATTTGACCATAGCAACACAGTGTCACGTGAATTCACGAGATATTTCATGTGTAATGACCTGAAAAAATCTACAGACCACTAAGATGCTCGGTAAAAATAGACTTCTTGCAGATTATTTCTGCAGACCTGCACCTCACATGCACTCGCACTCCACTGAGGTCAGTGTGGCAGGTGCATAGGTCAGATGTCAGTGTGGCAGGTGCAGAGATCAGAGTGGCAGGGTGCATTGGATTTAATGACTTTCTAAGGCTTGTGGGACCCTGAAGCACACTGCACCTGCAGCCAGTGTACATCAGGTGTGTAGTGCAGGACAGAGACACACCAACATCTCTTTTTCTCAAACTGATTTGAGTAATTCCCAAAAGGATGAATGCACATATTGAGAATACAATAGCTGAGAATACTAGACTTCTCCTATCCATGGGTTTCACATGATAAGAAGTGAGCACAGTTGTCATAGCAATTAACAATTCAAAACAAAATATTAAATGTGGAGAAAATAAATATGTGGCATTCCAATCAGTAAAACTGCCTGCTTAGGAGGCATAGGCATCTGTTCCCGATGCATCCCGGAATGTCCAGATGGATTAAATCAGGTAACACCAGACTTTAGACCTGGATTATACTTTATTATTATATTTTACCCATCCACAAGGAAAAACCAGACCAAAGACACACACTGTGCAAAACTTTATGTTACACAATTATGGAGCCCGACGAGCCTGACATACCACAAGCTAATATCACAGACAGCTTCACTTCCTCAGCCTGAGCCAGCATTTGCACTTGGGCCAGATCTGACCACACATTGACTGATAATGACTCTATACTACTCAATACAAACGCCCCTGTCGATTATGTCACTGCTGCTGCTGGCCACGGGGGAACGCGAGACTGCCAAAAGATTTCACTAACAGACGGAGCAGCACAGAGGGAAGAGCAGTTGGACCCAAGATTTGATTTATTTCAGACTGTGTATCCAGTTTAGCACGTTGATTCCAGATTTGAATACCAGAAGAATTACCAGAGACGTGGCATGGTTAGCAGCTGTGTGCGGGGATCATGGATAGGGACATTTTCAGTCTAAACAAATCCCGTAACTACAACTTTAGGTACATAGTGTTTTCGTCTGGGCTGTCTAACCCGTTGTTTCCCAAAGACTGGGTCGTGACTTTCAGGTGGGTCGCAAGAGTTTTTGTTTTTTTTGTCACCTTGTCATGATCTGCATGTAGTTCTGCAATATACAGTTCTGCCTATAAGCCTGATGTGCATTTTGTGCTCTCCTCCTGCACCCCAAACTGGAACACACTACAAAAACATATACTGTACTGTAGTAATTAAAGCTGCAATGATTCGTTGACGTAATTGACGACGTCGACTAGGAAAATACGTTGACGCCTGTAGAGAGCGCCGATGCGTCGCCTTTTAGATCTAAGTCTTAAATTAATGTGTCAGATATAATGGGAACAAGCACGCTCTGAATATCCGTACTGTATTTACTCACAAAGCAGCAGTGCACGTGCAAGACACACACAATAGACCATCGACAGAGTACAGGCTTGCAGCACCATGGACTGTATATAATAATAAGTGTAGTTCTTTATTACAGCCTACATATTATAGCATTAAGTAGCATTTTCTGTCCTTGTCTTGCTTATGTAACATAATCAGCATTATGTTTCTATAAGACAAAATACAGATACATATACTTTTTATTAGTCTCACTAATAAAAATGATGAAAGATTAATCTTAAAGGAAATTTTTGAACAAATTGCTCTATAAAAAGTTATTCACTGTATTTTTCGTACTATGAGTCTCACTTTTTTTCATGGTTTGGGTGGTCCTGCAACTTATACTCTGGTGCGACTTGTATATTCAAATTTTCACACTGACAGCCTGAAGAGGGCGCTCTAGGCTTGTGTGTCAGTATCTACTGCTCCTGTTACTCCTGTATCACTGTCACTTGGCTCTACTGCGCATGTCTCCTGTAGAAAGAGCCTTTGTCCTGTCTGGGATCATGCCAGTCCATCACACCTTTACTTCTGCACCACTGAAAATTTTACATGTAAACAAACTTATAAGGATGACTTAGAAGACTGAACACAAATGTTCCCCAAAAAGATCATTTTTTGCAGATGACTGAGCTGCAAATAGCAAAATATTCAGCCAAAAATGGCAATGGAGCAGCAGAAAGAAAGTTTGGACTCAGCAAGAAACTTGTGACAGGGAGGGTGTGACATGCAACTTTCCTGGAAATCACTGGATGGATCAACAAAGCCTGCACTTCAGTGGCAACCGAAACCAAAACTGTTCATATGTTACGTTAACAACATGTTGTTTTCTATTCTGTTGTTATTACTATAACTTGCCTTTCAAGATGAAATGTCGGTTCCTGGTCTTTGATTTTATAAAATAAATTTCCCAGAAAAAGTGTCTTATAGTGCAATTTATATATTTTTTTCTTCTTCATTCCGCATTTTTGGCTGGTGCAATTTATACTCCAGAGTGACTTATAGTCCGCAAAATATGGTAATTAACAGATTAAATGATAAATAGATTTGTAGATTAATCGAAAAGTGAGTCCTCAGATTAACTGATCAGAAAATAATCATTAGTTGCAGCTCTAGTAGTAATGTTGGCTACTTCTGGATTGATACCACAGTAAAAAACATGCATATATTCTGAATGGTCCAAACAAGCCATCACAAGAGTCAAGAGTTACAAGGGTCAAGGATCTACAACAAATTTCAACCGTAGGCCTAACTCGTATGAAAGCTTTGTGTGCTCAAATGCCTGTCATCTACCCCCTATCCCCACCCACAGCCCTTTATTTATTCGAAATTCTTTTAATTACACAAAATTGATTATTGTGAGCTTTGAGCCAAGTTATAATCCTTATAGAAACCATACCTAGACTTGTATTTTGTTTCATTCACATGTTTGAGAAATCATATTATTAGTCTGTCTACATCCTCAAAGCTCCAAATGCTCTGTACCACCTTGTGATGTCATGAATTGGTTGTTTTCAAGCTACCTTTTACTTTTAGTTCAGTAGAGATTGGCAGTTCCAAGGCTGAAATGATCCAAACGATTCCAGTGAGAGTGAATCGATTTTAAAAACACAGTGGAGCACTTCCTGTATTACTATATGACATTGTTGACATAATTTAAATTTGCTGGTTTTCTGTGTTAAACATGTGTAAATGAAACAAAAAAACAAAACTCCAGGTATGTTTTCGACAAGGAAACAACATTAGAACATAGATGGGACAATAATGTAATAAAACCGTGTTAAAATTAATACACCAGGTCAAATTAGACTCAAAAATATTGTGTAGGCATCCTTCAGAAATAAACACACTATATGCGTGATCATGTATTCCTAATGACCAAAAATAAACCTTAATATGTTTTCATTAAATAGGCCACGCGTTTAGAATGAAGTATCTTATATTGAATGTCACCACTTGCCACAACATTGCGCAAGGCTCAGCTAACAGCGGTGCGCTAATTAGCATGCTAGCCATCTCATTAGACCGCTAAGTCAAGTGTTTGGCATGGCTCTGGGTCTGGTTTCAAGCGGGTGCAGCTGAATTGAATTAGAAGATGTGCACTTTTCAGTAATAGCATTATGGTTTCTTTTCATCTCCTAGTGGCTTCAGGCTCGCTGGTGTTATATATAGGTTTCAGTGTGCGTCCGTCCCCTGGTGTATTGAAAGCTCATGACTTCGAGGCAGTCACATGAATTTGATATCGAGACATACCTCACATACAATACAATACAGGCATTTTCAACGTTTACTATCAGATAAGCACAATGAATTACTGCCGATTCAGAGGATAAAGTGAAGACGTACACACGAGAATAAAGAGACCGCATCACACAGGGTTAGGGAGTTTGTTGTGAAGGAATATGTGGAATGACTATGTGAATATGTGGAATATTATGGCTCATATTATGCTCTTTTCTGACCTACATTTCATCAAAAACATACTTGGAGTTGTGTTTTGTTTCATTAGCATACAAACTTTGCATATTTAAGATGAGTTCTTCTCTCAAACAGAAAACACTCTTTTCCACCTTGTGATGTCATGTGGTAATACAGGAAGTCAAGAAGCAGCTCTAACACTGAATCAATCGAAACACAACTGCGTAAACTAATGATGAGGGAACAGAGTTAAAACATGATTAGAAGCTTGTGGAAGTCCCCCTTAAACAGAGTGTGCAGAGAGAAGCTTTAGTAGTTCGGTGGACATGATTCTGCACATAGATCAGTGGATATAGGTCAGTGGACATGACTGCACATAGGTCAGTGAACATGACTCCGGACATAGGACAAGGTGGACATAGGTCAGTGAACATGACTCTGGACAAAGGACAGTGGACATAGGTCAGTGAACATGACTCTGGACAAAGGACAGTGGACATAGGTCAGTGAACATGACTCTGGACAAAGGACAGTGGACATAGGTCAGTGAACATGACTCTATGGACATGACTCCGGACATAGGTCAGAGGACATGACTCGGGACATAGGTCAGAGGACATAGGCCAGTGGACATGACTTGGGACATAGGTCAGTGGACATAGGCCAGTGGACATGACTTGGGACATAGGTCAGTGGACATGACTCGGGACATAGATCTATGGACATAATTCCGGTCATAGGTCAGAGAACATAGGTCAGGGGACATGACTGCACATAGATCAGTGGACATAGGTCAGTGGGTCAGTGGACATGACTCTGCACATAATTCAGTGGACATCAATGGACATGACGCTGGACATAGGTCATTGGACATAGGTCAGTGGACATAGGTCAGTGGACATAGGTCACTGGACATAGGTCACTGGACATAGGTCATTGGACATAGGTCATTGGACATAGGTCATTGGACATAGGTCATTGGACATAGGTCACTGGACATAGGTCATTGGACATAGGTCATGGACATAGGTCACTGGACATAGGTCACTGGACATAGGTCAGTGGACATAGGTCAGTCACTGGACATAGGTCAGTGGACATAGGTCACTGGACATAGGTCACTGGACATAGGTCAGTGGACATAGGTCAGTGGACATAGGTCACTGGACATAGGTGGACATAGGTCAGTGGACATAGGTCAGTGGACATAGGTCATTGGACATAGGTCACTGGACATAGGTCACTGGACATAGGTGGACAGTGGACATAGGTCACTGGACATAGGTCATGGACATATAGGTCAGTGGACATAGGTCAGTGGACATAGGTCATTGGACATAGGTCACTGGACATAGGTCACTGGACATGGACATAGGTCAGTGGACATAGGTCAGTGGACATGACTGTGTGGACATGACTCAGTGCACGTGTCCAGTGTGTGTTTCATTTGGCTTCACAAACATGAGCTGTAATCAGACCTTATGAAAAGTCAACAGTGCCCCACTCTGCCCTTTGGCACCATAAAACACTCTTATCTGATCTGCTAAATATCTTTCCCTCTCTTTCTACCTCTCCTTTCCTCATCTCTCTCTCCAGCCCGTCTCCTTTCCTCATCTTGCTCTCCCATCCGTTTCATTATCTCTCTCTATCCCCCCCGTCTCCTTTCCTCATCTCTCTCTCTCCCATTCATTTCATCATCTCTCTCTCTCCCCTGTCCCCTTTCCTCATCACTCTCTCTCCCCTTATCTCTCTCTGACTCCCAACTGTTTATCATCTCTCGCTCCCCCATTCCCTTCATTTCCTTCATCACGTTATTTGCCTCTCTCTCTCTCCTGTCCCCTTTCCTCTTTCCCTCATCCCCCACTTCCTCCTCTCTCTCTCCCGCCCCTTTCTTCATCTCTCTCTCTCTCTTTTCCTCATTCTTGTCTCCCTCTCTTCCCAGACCCCTTTCCTCATGTCTTGCTCTCCCTCATCCCCTTTCCTCATCTCTCTGTCCACTCTTTCCTCATCTCTCTCTCACCGTCCTCTTTCCTCATGTCTTGCTCTCTCTTTTCCCTCTCTCCCTCTCTCTCTCTCTCTCTCTCTCTCTCATCCCCTTTCCTCATATCTCCCTGTGTCTCTCTCTTTATTCGTCTCTCCCTCTCTCTCCTTGTATGAAGCATCTTTTCAGACCCCAGGGGGCATTCAATAACGCTGCAGCCTCTTCTTTCAGACTGTCAAAATAATTCCGCACACGTTCTAATATGTCTCCTTGTATTCCTGTGGCCCCGGGGTGCTCGGACGGGGGACACAATGAAAGGGCCCGTTTGCCTTTGGACTCACTAGAGATGGATTGTAGATAACTGGATAGAGCAGATGTCTACGTGAACAGACACAAATGATACACGTTTTAATCATGTAAAGGACAAAAAGAGATTAAAGCTGCACTGCGAACCTGCTTGTTTCTATGCCGATGTCTTTGCTCTCGTTACATCATTAACACAGCTCTACCTTACGTGTATTCAGTTACAGGTGGTTTTACAGCTCAAAGATACTGAGAAAAAAACGAGCAATCTGACTGTGAGCAGGGTCGCCTCTCCGTAGATTTAACCTGTAACTTGGTCTGGTTTGGTCTCCATAAAGGTAGAAAGTAGGGATGTTACAATAACCAAAATATTGTGATGTCGTATCGTCAAAAGTCTCACAATAATATCGTGGGCTGCTGCAATATATCGAGTCACAAGTTCCTTTCAGGGGTCAGGTTTCACTTCGTGGAAACTGTTTGACCTCTTAGGCGGGTACTTTTTATCATTTAACCAATCGCTGCTATTTGGTCATGATGTATGTAATGCTCTGCTAACAGGCTTAACAGGTATATTAAGCTTTTCCCAAATCCCATTGGAAGAAGGACAATAATGTCTTTCCCCTTGATAAAATTCACTAAACATTCTCTTTATTCCGTCTTTAAATCCTCAATCTCAGGAATCATTGACAACCCAGAATATATGGCTCTTCGCCGATTGGTTGGTGCCCAAACTCGCACTCCCGGGGTTTTTACGAACCGCCTAGTGTATTCTGATTCTTGACCTAGTTGTTGGAGAGACATTAAATTGAGTGGAGGCACTAGGTAGCGCTTCCCACCACCTCAAAAGTTCTGATGGTCTATTTTTTTAATTTAACTTTTTTTTTTTATTTACTTTTTGGCAAATAATAACACATCTGCATCTTGTATTTTGTAGATTTTTTTTTCAGTTAAAAAAAAAAAAAAAAATTCATAAGAAGTATTTATATTTACATTTAAATGATTATATGACGTATTTACATTTGCCGCTGAATTTTTGTCGGGCGGAGTTCTGTAGTGCAGTTAAGGACAGCAAAATGACTCGTGTTAAAGAAAAAAAAGTTTTCAAAAAACAGTGGAACGATGGGTTATTTTTTAGTTCAGTGTAAGACCCGTGCAGTTTGTCTGATATGTAAAGAAAGTCTGCCAGTTTTCAAAGAATATAATCTGCCTTGTCAGGGTCATACAATTCTGTTATTTTGCCTCCCTGATCCCCCACCACAGTCAGGAGGGATAATGTGGGCCACAGAGAAAAAAAGTTTGGTGACCCCTGGCTTAAATGCATGGTTTTACAGTCGCAACAACTTATAAACATAGAGAACTACATATCCCATGATTCATTTCAGTGCAGACAACATGAAGAAATATGTTTTTTTACTTGAATTTTTGGGATTATGATGGTAATAATTCACACCAAAATCTTGTCAAGGTATTTTAAAAGCAAAAAAGTGTCCCCTTTACAATTATATCTCAATAAATATTGGACCGTGATGTGCATATCGTGATAATATCGTACTGTGAGATTTGGATATTGTTACATCCCTAGTAGAAATGCCTAGTAATGCCACACTGTGAAACATTCCAGGCAAAGCAATAACATATCCATGGAGAAAAGTATTTGACGGACACTTCAGCTACTATAATCTGGAATGTTCTGAACTATAAGTCTTCCCTGCTGATACTAAACAATTAACCTTGATTAGCCCAAGTATGAGCCAGGCCGTATTTCCCTTTAAATGGTAAATGGTCACATTTTTATAAAGCGCTTTTCCACCTTCAAGGCACTCAAAGCTCTTTAATTTACTACTACTTTAATTTAACTACTTACTTTAATTAAGTAGTTACAAAGCCTAAATCATATTAACAAGTCATAATGCTCTTTAAAGTCTCATATTTCGCAAAATGGACTCTTGTGAGGTTTAAGCCATGTTAGAATGTTGTTGCCATCCAAAAACATACCTGGAGTTGTGTTTTTTGTTTCACACATTACAACATAGATGAGAAAATTGCATAATAGGGGTCCTTTCAACGTAAACTGCTTCATAAATGAGGTTACTATTTACTATTTCAAAAAATAAATATAAATCATTAAAGGGACAGTCCGCAATTTTGGACATAGGGCCTCATTTCTTAGTTAGCCAGAGTGTTGGAGATGTGTGGAGACACTTTTTAAAATATTCCATCCAGTCCTTGTATTTGCAGAGGTCGCTGGTGCTAGGCTAGTGCATGTCAATGGCCATAGTTAGCCTGTCACTAAAAATAGTCTTATCCACTCCACAAAACACTTGAAGGAAATCTATTATTACGCCAGACTGTCCATGTAAATGTCTGTGCTGATAGGATAATGTTTGAAATAAAACTAACCTTGCATCACATGAATCGTCGCATGTTGAGGGACTATTTTCTCATATATCAGTCCGCCGCTGCCAAACTTTCTATCAGGAAGTACAACTCGCTGCTGCTTAGACATAAATCATTCGAATGCAAGTTTGGTTTTTCTAAAATTATTTTATCAACATAGACATTTACATCAACAATCTGGTGATATAATTTCTTTGTCTTGGGTGTTTTGTGGAGTGGGTAAGACTGTTTTTAGTAGCAGGCTAACTATGGTCATTTACATGCACTAGCCTAGCACCAGCGACCTCTGCAAATACAAGGACTGGATGGAATATTTTAAAAAGTGTTTCCACATGTCTCCAACATTCTGGCTCACTAGGAAATTAGGTCCTATGTCCAAAATTCCAAAATGTCCCTTTAAAAGCCTTGTATGGATACCGCATTTTAAGGCTTTTGCAGACACACTTGTTGGGTTTTCATTCTGTTTGGAGAGATTACAGATGGATCCTAACCATACTTGTTTCAGCTTAACCTGAAATCCAATCTTAACCTATTAAAAGATCACACACACACAAAAAAAAAATCCATTTTCTATTGTAACATTTTCATATAGCCAAATCAGTGAAGAAGTTTAAATTGCATATGACAGGTTCAGCTACTATAGTACATAATTATACTTGAAAAACTCTTGGCTGTTGTGATGTTTATTTGACTTCCTGGTTGGACAAAGACAGCAGATATTACAAAAATAGAAGTTATTCCATCTGTAATCTGTAAAGGCTTGTGATTAGACTAATAAAAACAATGAACAACATTTATTTTTTGTTTCAGCTGCCAGAAAATTAATGACAGTTGATGACAGTTGGAGTATTATAATATTAGAAAAGCTGAAGCTGTTTCCTGTATTTTGGTACTTTTCAGCCAGCTCTCCCAGCTGCCTCTTAACTGATGTAACACTGTGATAAATATTTACCACATGTACTCTCCCAACAAACCAAGTCATAATTAGAAAAACATGAAAACCTGCCGTAAGAACCTCACCAAAAAACATACCTTTTTTTTTTTTTTTTTCCCACGTGTTTGAGTAATCCTGCTTTAGTAGTTTGTTTATATCTCCAAAGCTCAAAATGCTCTGTTCCACTTTGTAATGTCATGTAGAGGTAGTTTTCAAGTTAACAGCTACCTTTTACCTTTAGCTCAGTAGAGATGGGCAATTGACCTTTTTCACAGCGGCTGATATAGGGTAAATGCCACTTATGTTAATGCTTTTCGATGTCAAAATATCTGTGGAAATGTCTTGCGTATTTTCTACCAGCTTCATAAATCTGCCTCATCACCAAATCTTCATCCAACAAGGTCCACAAAAGTCCATGAAGAATTTATCCACAACTATCAAGATAAGAAAGACGAAAACTTAAAGGCGAACAACGACGGCACATTAGTGAACTACTCCTGAGCACAACTAGCATTATGGTCATGAATAAAACATAAGTAATGAGTAATTCGTTAATAAGTAACTTGTTACCTCAGACTGATTGTAGAACTGAAATTAAAAATCAGTTTCCAGTTTCATGATGTAGATATTTAGCCTGATTCATCAGCTGGTTTCACTTTGTGGATACCGTCTGACTTCGCAGCGTTAGGATTTGTTCGCTCGATGGTGGGTGGGAACTTTTTTTATTTAACCAATCACTGCTATTTGGTCATGACATATGTAATGTACCGCTAATGGGGCTAACTGGTATATTAAGCTTTTCCCAAATCCTGTAGGAAGAAGAGCAATAACGTCTTTCCCCTTGATAAAATTGAGCAAACATTCTCTTTGTTCCATCTTTAAATCCTCGATCTTGGGAACTGTTGCCAACACAGAATGTCTGGCTTCGTCTACATCCATCTCGACCGCTTTGTTTACTGTTGAGCTTGAGTTTGACATCATGGCTTCACAGTTCTTCACTGATTGGCTGGTGCACGGTCTACAACTTACGGGGTTCTTGCAAACCGTCTAGTGTATTCTGATTCCTAACCTAGTCACTGAAATTGAGCGGAGGCACTAGGTGGCACCAGCCTGGCTAGTAGATATTAGCATAGATAAAGAGATTTGTACAGTTCAAATGCTACAGATGTTCACAGATTACATGTCTGGCATTTAAAGTGCACAAGACTCTCTGTCTATGCTATCCACATCAAGAAATCGATTTTTTATTTTAATTGTAGAATCACAATGAGTTAACAAGTTACTTATGTTTTATTCATAACCATAATGTTAGTTTTGCTCAGTAGTTCACTAATTCTAGTCATTGTTAGCATTTCTGTTTTCATCTTTCTTACCTTGGTAGTTGTGAATCAATTCTTCATGGACAGAATATGTTCTTTGTGGATCTTGCTGGATGAAAATTTGGTGATGGGGCAGATTTATGAAGCGTTTTCACATTTCCACAGATATTTTGCCAGAGAAAAGCATTGACGTAAGTGACGTTTACCCTACATCGCGGCACTTCCGGCCGTTGTGAAAAAGGTCAATTCCAGGGCTGAAATCATCCAAATGATTTTCATGAAGGTGTATGGAGTTTACAAACACAATGGAGCACTTCCTGTATCACCACATGATATCAGAACGGGGTGTGTTTTCAACTCGTGTGAATGAAACAAAAACACAACTCTTAAGCATTTTTGTGATGAGGAAACAACATTATAACATACATCAGAAAATGGCGTAATACAGGCCCTTAAATTATGATGAAAACATGTTGTTTCACAGAAGATTTTAAAGTTTCATTCACAAATCTCCAGCCTTTCTATAACACTTTAACGCAAATGACGTGTTGGCCCATAACTGTAGCATACTTGAATACATAAATAAGATGTAAGGTACACTCCCTCATAGAAAGTGTATGCAGTAATAACAATTATATTTTTAGACACGTGTAAATAGCTCCAGTCTGTCTCTGGTTTGTGTTTTGGTTTGAAACTTTAAGCAAAAATAACACTCAAGTGAAGGGAGGTGTTTCAGGCAAAGCAAAGAACAAGGGTTGTATTGAGATTGGTGAGCGTCCAAAATGTGTTGCAAAATAAGTTCTGGACCACAAAACCTGGACACAAACCACTTGACGAGTCTACAGTGTGCTAGGGTAAAGGTGCAACACATAACTTTTCTCGTTTCCGCTGTTCCTGTGGAAATATTATTGCTTTGTCCGGAATGTTCCATGGTATTTAGGCCTATCTTGAGTTTGTTCATTTTAACAGGTGTTCAGCAGGTGGTTTTACTGCTCTCAAAGAAACACACGTTCTTATTAGCGGTGTGCAAAAATATCAAAATATCGAAATATCGTATAGTTTAATGTGCTGATACAGTATCGATATCGTGGGCTGCTGTATCAAGATAGCGCAAAGAGTATTTTTTGGTATATTTTACTCACTTATTTTGTTACAGAGCTTCAGTTTTGTTGCTTGTTTAGTGGAAGGAAACTCGTTTATGCGATGCACTTGACATTTTCACTCTTTTGAGGATTAAAAATGTTTCATATAAACATATTTCATATTTCAAGACTCAGCCTTTATTTTTTATTGAACTGTGTCGAATTGATTTGAAATATATCGTACTGAATCATATATGAAAGTATCGTATCGATTTGAAAGTGCATTGTATCAAGACAATGTATTGTATCTATGTATCGATGTATGTATCGTGTCGTGGTCTATGTATCGAGGTATGTATCGAATCGTGGTCTAATCGAGTATGTATATCTATGTATCGAGGTATGTATATCGTGTCTATGTATCATATGTATCGATCGTATGTATCGTATCGTGGTATCTATGTATCGTGTCTATGTATCAGGTATGTATCGAATCGTGGTCTATGTATCGTATCGTATCGTGTCTATGTATCGAGGTATGTATCGTATCGTGTCTATGTATCGGTATGTATATGTATGTATCGTGGTCTATGTATCGAGGTATCGAGGTATCGTATCGTGGTCTATGTATCGAGGTATGTATCGTATCGTGGTCTATGTATCGAGGTATGTATCGTATCGTGGTCTATGTATCGATGGTCTATGTATCGAGGTATGTATCGATGTATCGTGGTCTATGTATCGAGTATGTATCGATGTATCGTCGTATCGATGTATCGTATGTATCGTATGTATCGTGTATCTATGTATCGAGGTTATGTATCGATCGGTATCGTATGTATCGTATCGTATGTATCGTATCGTATGTCTATGTATCGAGTATCTATGTATATGTATCGTATGTATCGAATCGTGGTCTATGTATCGTATGTATCTATGTATCGTATGTATCGTATCTATGTATCGAGGTATGTATCGTATCGTGGTCTATGATCGAGGTATGTATCGAATCGTGGTCTATGTATCGAGGTATGTATCGAGTATGTATCGTGGTCTATGTATCGAGGTATGTATCGTATCGTGGTCTATGTATCGAGGTATGTATCATATCTGCAACTTCTGAATGATACCCAGCCTTAGTTCTTATTGTTCTCCACAGATCTGACTTGTAACTCTGTTAATGGCGTCGCCTGCTTGTCTCCATGGTGATGAGCCGATTATGTTCAATGCCATGAGTTCTTTTGTGTTTTTTTTTTTTTTTTTAACTCTATTTACTTTTACTAGAATCATTTTGATGATTTTAGCCCTGGAATTGCCAATCTCTACTGAACAAAAGGTAAATGGTAAGGAAAACTACCACTTCATGACATCACAAGGTGGAAGAGCGTATTTTGAACTTTCGAGATGTAGGCAAACTAATGATAAAGTGTTACTCAAACATGTGTGAATGAAACAAAACACAACTCCAGGTATGTTTTTGAGGAACCTAACGGAGCTTTAGTAGTCACACAGCCTTAATAAAAGCATTACTCATTATGGCTAATTATTAAAGGTGCATTGTGTAACTTTTCTAGTGGAGGTTCCATCAAATGCAAATGCTTTTCCATCTATAGATGCTATTGCTTTGTCTGGAATGTTTCAACCACATCAAGTTACAGGTCAGGCTATAAAACCAGCTGTAATTGAATACATGTAAGGTAGAGCTGTTTAAAGTTTTAAGTCATACTGTAGAACCCCCAACCCCAGGGCCGTTTGGTACCGGACCACGAAAGCACCGTGCGGACCATGCCTCCTGTCGTGTTTCCCGCACCTCTAAACCATAACTAAAACCAGGACTAAATCAGGACTAAAATCAGGACTAAACCAGGACTAAACCAGGACTAAAATCAGGACTAAACTAGGAATAAATCTAGGACTAAACCATAACTAAAACCAGGACTAAAATTAGGTTTAAACCAGGTCTAAAACCAGGACTAAATCTGAACTAAAACTAGGACTAAACCAGGACTAAAATCAGGTCTAAACCAGGACTAAACCAGGACTAAAATCAGGACTAAACTAGGAATAAACCATAACTAAAACCAGGACTAAACCAGGACTAAAATCAGGACTAAACTAGGAATAAACCATAACTAAAACCAGGACTAAACCAGGACTAAAATAAGGACTAAACTAGGAATAAACCATAACTAAAACCAGGACTAAACCAGGACTAAAATCAGGACTAAACCAGGACTAAACCAGGACTAAAATCAGGACTAAACTAGGAATAAACAACTAAAACCAGGACTAAACCAGGACTAAACCAGGACTAAAATCAGGACTAAACTAGGAATAAACCATAACTAAAACCAGGACTAAACCAGGACTAAAATCAGGACTAAACCAGGACTAAACCAGGACTAAAATCAGGACTAAACTAGGAATAAACTAGGACTAAACCATAACTAAAACCAGGACTAAAATTAGGTTTAAACCAGGTCTAAAACCAGGACTAAATCTGAACTAAAACTAGGACTAAACCAGGACTAAAATCAGGTCTAAACCATGTGTAAACCAAGCCTAAACCAGGTCTAAAACCAGGAAAAAACCAGGTCTAAAACAGGATTTAACCACCACTAAACCAGGATTTAACCGTACACATACGCTGCATGAACGGCGCCTCCTCCTATACGCCGCCAGTCCATGAAAATGTTGCCCCGTCCCCCCAGTCTGCAAAATATTGTCGGACATAAAACCGGTCCATGCCGCAAAAAAGGTTGGGGACCACTGCTGTAAAACATTCCAGGCAGATCAATAACATATCCACAGAAACAAACAGGTGACGGACCCCAACCAACCACATTTAAGGGAAATTAGTTAGTATTAATTTTCTGAAAAGCATAAAAATATAATATCCATTTATAAACCTCTGTATAGGACAGATTTGTAAAACAGCTTGTAGCTAATTAGTGACAATTAGAACATAAGTAATTAACAGTTATTTAATCACCCATAGGCGCTAACACATGCACTAAATTACATATAGAATTAACACTGCATTAAATCAGCAAGTGAAGTTACCACCATTTTACCAGCATGCATTGGGGCGGATTGGCCTTGTATCGGGGCTGGAGGGAGGTATGGAGTCATGTGAATCAGAAATAGAAGAATTAACAGGTAAATTGCTGTGTTTGTCACTGTTCTTGTGCTGTCATTGTGATCAAAAGTGTATTTATTTACCATCAGTGTTTTGGCGTGCTCTCCATCCTTCACCACAGACACAACAGCCAGGTTATAGAGAGGGGAGAAGAACAGAGGCACACATCACGTCACTCGCTGAGCCCATTTCAACACACAAAGCAAATATCCAAGGCCTTTTTAGGACATTGGTGAAAATACAAACACAATTCTAATTCAGATTAAAGGTGCGCTATGTAACTTTTTGGTTGGGGGTCCGTCACCTGCTTGTTTCTATGGGTTTGTCATTGCTCTGCCTGGAATGTTCCACAGTGTGACATTAAACAGCTCTACCTTACATTTATTCAATTAAGAGTGTTTTCCTTTTTTGGCTCAAAAACGGCATTCTGACTGTGAATAGGGTCACCTCTCCACAGATCTGACTTGTATCTTGGTGTAGTTTGGTCTCCATGAGGATAGAAATGTTTAATGCCATCTCCACAAAAGCAATGGACGTACCCGCTATCAGTAAAGTTACACAATGCACCATTAAAATGAAATAAACTACAACATTTACTTCAAAATAGTGCTAATTGTACTTCAAAACATGGCATGGTGTTACTGTAACTAGGCATGTTAGTACTACTACTTCTACTGTTTCTACTACTTCAATAAGCAATCCCATGCATTTTATATATTTGCAAACATTAAAAAACTCATAAAAAATATGATCCTTGATGTATATGAGCTACACATCCTCTCTACTTTACACTTTATTTAGTGTTTTTTATGAACACACATAAACATGAGACCTGATGGAAAGTCAGACTTGTCACAGTAATTCTATCACGATAATATAATCATGAGAGATAAAGATGGAACAATGTTTCTAAGGCTCAAAATGTCTCATATGTACTTTCCTTTGCATTAGTGGAGAATATTTTCACATTTCAGTTGTCAGGGTCAAATCTGATGACTCATTATACTAAATACGGTTTTCTTGTGTTATTTATTTATTGCAGCTCATTTTTCTTAGAGGAATCCTGGTGTCATTGGCATTAAGTCGTTTCAATCATATTGTAGTAGAAGAGATGGAGAGGTATAAAGTGCATAGGAAAGTGCACTTGTGGAGGTAACAGAGTCTGTACCCGAATGCTCTCCTACACACAAGAGCCACTCTCTCTGTTTAAACAGACTGAGGCCAGTGAGTCATCAGCACAGCTCTGCCTCACAAGGTCAAAGAAACAGATCAGGTAGAGATGAACTAAGTCCAAAAACAGAGGCCACGTATTCATCATGTGTCCATGGATTTCAGAAAGATGAAAAATTAGGAGAATTTAAAGCGGGCTTATTATGCAAATTCTACTTCTCTGTACTAACTTTGTTCTGCAATTTAATTTTTTAAAAATCGGTGATACACGTGGGATTTGGCAGATTCACGTAGTCATTTTGGTACAAATGAAATAATTTTATTTTTTATTTTTTAATTTAAAAATGAACTTTTTGCTACTGTGATGTGCAGCTACCCATCAAAGATGCTGACAGCTGCACAAGTCTTTACTTCTAACGTGGGAGTCAGTGGACTTCTGTTTCTTTTATGAAGTGATTTTAGATGAATATTAGGTTTTTTTTAAATGTGCAAATGATGACATAATGATCTACTGGTGTCAGAGATTATTTCTACATAACTGACACAAGCACATTAAGTCTTCACAACAAAATCTTTAGATGCCGTTGCCACCCATAGATACAAAAAAGTTGACATTGCTTCACATAATAAGTTATGCTGTTGTGAATTTTACAAAAAAAATAAAAATAAAAAGGAAATAACTCAAGTTTAAAGGTGTGCTATGTAACTTTTCTGGTCAGGGGTCCTCCACTTGTTTGTCTCAATGGAGATGTTAGTGCTTTTCCTAGAATGTTCCACATTCACAGTGGTATTAAACATAGAGTATCTTCATAGAGACCAGCAGGTAACAGGCAAAGAAACTGTAGAGCAGTGATTGGTTTTCAAAGAATTGTTGAGCATAAAAAGTAAAACTAAGTCTAATGCCACACTATTGAACATGGCAAAACAACAGAGTGAAGCAGGCACCAGAAAAGTTACACAGTGCATCTTTTTTAAAAACACTGGAAAAAAATACAAGTATAGTACGTTTAATATGTCACAGCCCACACTTGCTTGCACTAAAAACACCGTAATTTTGAAGGAAATGGCGGGTGAGACTCTTACCACAATCCATTTTGAAAAATTTAATTTGATTTCGC
This sequence comes from Boleophthalmus pectinirostris, assembly GCF_026225935.1. Taxonomy (NCBI): domain Eukaryota; kingdom Metazoa; phylum Chordata; class Actinopteri; order Gobiiformes; family Gobiidae; genus Boleophthalmus; species Boleophthalmus pectinirostris. The sequence continues at coordinate 31,002,506 of NW_026571018.1, read as the reverse complement.
GGCAAAGGACAAAGAGGCAGATGTTTCCCTGTTATGCAAGTTCAATAAACTAATCTCATAAAATGCAAATGCACAAGGATCTTTGGGACAAAATGTACACAGCTAATCGTCGCTAACCATTCCTACTCGATGCACATGTACCGCGCTGTTATTGCGCAATGCACAAACACAGACATGAATATGCACAAGAGATTAGAGCCAGAGTAAATGTGGCCACATCTTAAAGTGAGGGGAAGCAGCGAGCAGCAGGGCCTGTCATTTGTCCTGTCTTTAAGGCTTTACATCCATGAACCAAACTACATTTCATTAGAGACTGGAACCACAAAAGTGCACATTTTAATCTTCTGACATCTGTTTACAATCAAGACAGTGTTATTTTAGGTTTTCTCACATTTTGCTGGTCAGTTTTGTTTTGTGTGAATAGGCCAAGTACTCGCAGTGATATTAAAAGGTACATTATGTAACTTTTCTTCTCAAACAAGATACTGCTTTTCCTACGAAGTTCTAATCTACGCCGTTAAGTTAAAGGTGCATTGTGTAACTTTTCTGCTGGAGGATCCGTCAAATACTTTTCTGCATGGAGACGTTATTGCCAGACAAGTTACAGGTCAGATCTGTGGAGACGCTCACAGTCAGAATGTCTGTTTTTCTCAACATCTTTCTCAGTATATAACTAAAAAAACACCCGTAATTCAATAAATAAATTTTAAAAAAAACACCTGTAATTCAATAAATATAAAGCTGTTTAATGACATACTGTGGAACATGCAATGACATCTCCATAGTAACAAGAATGTGACAGACCCTCAACCAAAAAGTTTGGGTACCTATAAGTATATATTTTGCATTAATTAAATTACAGATGTTTTATTAGGAAAAATGCATTGAAAAACACTGTGATTATGCTCACCTTTCCACAGATCTAACCCTTAACTCTCCATGGAGACAAGCAGTTGGTGGAAAAATGTACATAATGCACCATAATAAACCAGACTGAAACATCCAGAACTATATATAGGCCCTTTAAAATATAAAACACAATGTATGAATCAGCTTTGGTTAGGTTTCTTACCCTCCACGGCTCTCTTGAAGAACACCTTGCAGCTCCCACAGGTGACGACGCCGTAGTGGCACCCAGAGGCCTCGTCCGAGCACACCAGGCAGATCTTATGGGTGCTCCCCGATTTGGACTGGCTCTGCCCCGATGATGAGACTGTCTCTCCTGTCCGGGACGTGGAGCTGCACACAACAAAAGGAAAAGAGGAGTTTAATACAGATCCAAATCTTTACCCAGACACAAAATTGTACAAGAACTATGATCAAAACTAGATACTTATTGGTTTAGGCCAGTCTTGGTCTTTATTAGAAGTAGTATAAAACCACATAGTAATATGTTGGGGTTATGAGTCCTGCTTAAATCACTGTGTACTGCTGTTGTGCCCTGTCTGTTTATGATTGTGGGTGGTCAGAGGAGTCATTAAGCAAAGTATGGAAGCCTTATTTACTTTACTACTGTCTTAATGACTACAGTGTCACCAAGGGGTGTCAATATATTTTATCATTTAATGTAATGATACAGTATGATGAGTAGAGTGAGTGTGCATATATACATGTATATATAAGTTTTTTTTTTCATATTTATTATTATTTTGTTTATTATTTATGTACTATTATTTATCTTTCTTTTCTCTGGAAACAGTAGGGGAGTTTAATGGGCGGGGGGCTGGGGGAGGGGAAAATTGTCACATTACATTACATTTTTTTCCTTCTATGATATTTGCTTTATGTGCACAAAAAAACTAAAAAAAAAAACATTATTTTGTTACAGTGCTACAGTTTTGTTGCTTGTTTGGAAGAAGGAAACTCATTCATGCAACACATTTGACATTTTCAGTTTTGATGGTTAACATGTTTGTGTTTCATATGAACTTTGCATAAGAAATGGTTTAACAAAGACTTTTAGTATCACAGCCATGATTTAAGCCATCAAATCAATTTGAAATATATTGTATTGAACCGAAAGTGCATTGTATGGAAATATGTATCGTATCTTGGCCTATGTATTGTATCAGCAACTTCTTCAGCAAAAGTAGGGATCTATATAATATTCATATATCTACTATTGGGGACTACTGACACTACTACTACTACTACTACTACTACTACTACTACTACTACTACTACTACTACTACTACTACTACTACTACTACTACTACTACTACTACTACTACTGCTGCTACTACTGCTGCTACTACTGCTACTACTACTGCTACTACTACTGTCACTACTACTACTGCTACTACTACCAATGATAATGATAATAATAATAATGAAATATTATTGTTGTAATTATTGTAATTAATAGTAGAGATAATAATAGGTATTATGGATGTAATAATAATTCATAATAATAAAAATAGTAATAGTGATGAAAGGTAGTGGAAAATAGTAGGAATAATAGTGATAATAATAACAGTAATAATAATTAATTTTTTAAAAAATGCCTTTAGGGTTATGTTTTTTGAGATTGTGACATATGGTGAAAGATGACGAGGGGAACTGATGATGGTGAAAATAAATATTAGTTTGAGTATAGGGACTAATACATTTAAAAAATTATAATATAAAAATTATAATTTAAAAAAAAAAAAAAAAAAAAAAAAAAGGGAAGGAAGAGAGACAAAAGGAACTTCAATTATAAATTGGCCGCAGTGTATCAAAGTTTGGGAGCCTAGCGGTGTATTTATGTTGCACTATCACATTTATATTGTTTTGACTTTGTGTTGGTGTGGGTGGTTTGGGGGAAATGGGGGGGCTTTTTTGTATTTGTTGTGGTGTTGTGGTTGTTGCTTTATGTTTTTGTTTTTATGTTGAATATTGCAATTGTTAAACGTTGATGTTTGTTTTGTTTTTTTTGAATGTTATGTTCTGCTGTCTTTAATAAAAAAATAAAAAAAAAAAAAACTTCTTCAGCAACTCTAGTGTCACCCTTGGAGAGGTTTTGTTTAAGGTCATATATTTTGCAAAATTGACTCTTGTGACTTTTCAGCCATAATGTTGTTACCTCCTCAAAAACAGACCTGGAGTTGTGTTGTGTTTCACTGACACATGTTTAAGTAATCCTGCATTATTACTCTGTCTACATCTCCAATGCTCAAAATGCTCTGTTCCACCTTGTGAACTCATGAAGTGGTAGTTTTCACATTTACATTTTGTTTAATAGAGATTGGAAATCATCCAAATGATTCTAGTGAGGGTGTATGGATTTTTAAAAACACAGTGGAGTACTTCCTGTATCACCACGTGACATCAGAAAGTGGACAGAAAAAATAACACAATCTAAACCTGCGAGGTTTGTGTGTTGAACAAGTGTGAATGAAAGAAAACAACTCCAGTAAACAAGATTATAACAGATCAGAAAGGTAATACGGCCTTTAAGCCTTTAAAGTGGAACTATAAGGCATAAGTATTATTCATATTTTAGTACAGCTTCGGGGCAGAATGTTTGATGAAAAGCAGGTTATGATTTGTGCATGTTATGAGATGTTGCAATCATCAATACACAGAGCCAAAATAGAATGTCTTCTGCAGAAAACTCAATATGATTTTTTGTTTGTAGTTTTGCAAACTATTTTCTGATTTACTGTGTGTTATAATGTTGTTTCCTAATCAAAAACAAACCTGGAATTGTGTTTTGTTTCATTCACACATGTTTAACGCACAAACCCTGCATATTTAGGCTGAGTTCTTCTCTCAGTCTGTCTAAATACAGGAAGTGCTCCAATGTTTTTAACTCCATACACTTTGGAATTGCCCATCTCTACTGAACTAAGGCTATGTCCAGACTGCAGCGCTTAATGCTCAATTTGGATTTTTTGGTGAAATCCGATTGCACATTTCCAGTTAAATGCGACTTGTATGTGATCTCCAGTGTGAAATTTAAATGGCCCAAAAGTGTCCCGCATGCACATTGGAGGACACGATGTCATCACGTTCAGCGAGCGTGCTCAGTGTTTATGGAAGTCGCCTAAACTCTGGGCTCGTCTCCCAAAATACAGTCCAGTTCTTCGTAAAATGGATAGGTTACGCGTCCATGGCTGCCTCGTTTGTTTGAGTCTTTATAACCTCCTTGTATTTTGCTCGCAGGCTCTTTATTTTTCGTTGGAGCCAGGATCGTCTGTAGCAGCGCTCGGACATTTCTTTGGCAATCATTTCAAAAACTGCCCGGTTCCAATAAAACCCCTCCAATTTGGCCTGAATACAGTGATCCCTCCAAATATTAATTAACTCGCTAACCTCACTTTCTCTCCATTGACTAGACTCCAAGCCTGACATTTTTTTGTTTATTTTTAATTAAATATTTTACCAGGTAAGTCAGCTGAGAACACCTTCTCATTTACAATTACGACCTGGTCAAGGGGCAATATAAAACAAAAGCACAAACAGAACGCACTCACACATCAACTATAACATGAAACAGTGAATAGAGATGTAAGACAGTGAAACAATTGCAGATTAAATATAAAAGCGTCAAGTGCAATTATCCTGTAAAATACTTTGGATGGAGTTTTTAAAAGTCGACAGAGGTAAAAATGAACTAAGTTTTAAAGTCTGTTGAAGGTATTTCCAGTCACTTGCTGCAGAAAACTGAAATGAGGAAAGGTCCAAAGCTGTGTGGGTTTTAAGAACGACCGGGGTTATGTATCTGTTGGAGCGTAATGTGCATCTGGAGCTGTGGAGGTGTAGTAGTGAGCTGAGGTAGGACGGAGTTTTACCGTGTAGGTGGGATGAATGTTACCTGGCCGTTCAGACTGAAGTCGCGTGCCAAAAGATCAGATATGTATCGGTTTCAGGAGCACATATCCAAGTGGTCTGGGTCACATTTGAAAAAAAATCGGATCCGTGTCGTTCAGACCGTCATTAAAAGATCAGACACAGGTCACATAGGGACGAAAAAATCCTGATTTGGGTCACTTCAGGCTGCGGTCTGAACGTAGCCTAAAGGTAAAAGGGAGCTATGAACCTGAAAGCTGCCCGTAGACTACATTACATTTTGAGCTTTGGAGATACAGTCAGACTAAAGACGCAGGATTACTCAAGCATGTCTGAATGAAAAAAAAACACAGCTCCAGGTATGTTTTTGTTTTGAGTTGATAACAGCATTCTAACATGTCTGAAATAGTATCAATTTCGAGTAATACAGGACCTTTAAACTAGTGAGAACCTCAGTTTTCTCTCGCGTGTTATAAGAAAAGATGACTTTGACCCACGTGTCGGTTAATCTCGTGTGTTGCGGTGGTTTCGAACTGTACAGACAGAACCTATAGCGCTCGAATGTTATGTAGTGAAAGAGGACACGGAGTCAGATGAGGATGCAGAGATAGGGCTATGGGGGCGGATGATTCACTCTGCTTTCATCTATGCCTCATCCGACATTGCCATATTACAAAGCTTAGACATTATTCTCAAAAATCTACTGTATTGCAACTGGCTCACTGCTGGTTGCTACATGCTTGTGACTAAAATCGAAAACAGATTTTAACCCCCCCCCCAAAAAAAATCCATGTCATCTTGTGTTTGATATAAATATTGTTTTAATATCTCCAGGCAGGAGTCATCTGCGCAGTCAAGCGTAGAGACACTTTGGATACATCGCCGTTTTGTTGCGTGGAAAGGAACTTTTGGGGATTTCGGGCTGCCAAAATTGACGTTGCACAAACACATGTGAAAACCATTCTAGCGAGACTTTAATCCAGATACTTTATTGAACCGCTACGGGCGCGTAATTTTGTATAATGGCGCGCTAATCTGCTTTCCTATTCAAAATCCTTTCTTTTAATCGTGAATGTGTAAGTAAAGACAACAAACACCCAAGCCTGTCACCGGATTGCGCTCTTCGGTGCAGGGACTAAGCTGTAAATCTATGTGCGAGAGTCGGCTGGTGTTGCAATGCTCGCTAATGCCTTCATAAACCTTCTGGGACACACGCGTTAACCTACACACATATACACACACACACTCAGCCGTACATTGCGATGCGTTATGGAGACATTATATTGACTTACACTCATTCCCTGGAGACTGTTTTTAACCTTAAACTTAGTTACACGGTTAGTAACTCTATTGCTGGGTTTCAGATGACATCTCAGCATTCTATAGGTCAATATTAGTTAAAACAGACAAAGTAAATGCAGTTAAAATGTAGGTTTTTGTTGTAACACAGCAACTTAATGGGTCTAGTCCAGGGGTGGGCAAACTTTTTGACTCGTGGGCCACAAGGGGTTCTAAAATTTGACGGTAGGGCCGGACCAGGGGCAGATGGATGGAGTTTTTTGGTAATCCACCTCAAAAGGGAAAAAAATAACATGGGATATGTAGAAAATATATCCCATGTTATTGAAATATCCCATAATTGAAAACCATTACAAAGCATTACAACAAAATATCTGTCTTTCAAGTCGCACGGTATTTACTATTTACTGAAATGACTTTTAAAACACTGAAAATTATTATTATTGTTACTATTATTCAAGTTCGGCGGGCCATATTAAAAAGATTATAGGGCCGCATATAGCCCCCAGGCCATAGTTTGCCCACCATTAGTCTAGTCACTGATAGAAAATATTACATTGAAGATTTGTGAATAAACTTTTTGGCTATTTCATGACAAAGTACATTGTAATCAATATGGAAATCTGGAAGTATGACATCCTCACATTCTAGAAACTGGAACCCACCAATAACTACGGGTGTGCAAAAATACTGAAATGTCGATATATCGTGTTGTTTAATGTGATGATACAGTATCGATATCGTGGGCTGCTGCATCGATATATCACCAAGAGCATTTTTTTTTAGTACATTTAATTCATTTATTTTATTACAGCGCTACAGTTTTGTTGTTTGTTTAGAGTTCTCCATCCCATTTCCAAGTAGCTCGCAAAAGGGTTTCTCAATCTACACGTGTTGTTCTGAATAGAGATGTAACAATATCCAAATTTCTCGGTACGACATTATCATGATATGCATCTCACGATATTTATTGCGATATTTTGTAAATGGGACATTTTTACTTTATAAATACCTTGACAACATTTTGGTGTGAATTATCACTGTCATAATTCCAAGAATTCAAGTAAAAAACAAATTTCTTCATGCTGATATGAATCATAGGATATGTAGTTCCCTATGTTTAGAAGCTGTTGCTACAATAAAACCATGCATTTAAGCAAAGGAACTTGTGATTCGATATGTAATGTGACAGCCCAAGATATTATTGTGAGACTTTTGACGATATGATATCACGATATTTCGGTTATTGTTACATTCCTAGTCCTAAATAAGTAAAATTTGATCAAATACATTACTATTGTACATGTATCATTTTGATGCCTAACTTTGCGCACTAATAAATGGATAATGGTCTATGTTTTTTAGGTATCTCACTGTGGCTCTTATATATGCTCAATTTCTTGTGACTGCTAAAGCGAGTAGCTCCCTGGCATTTTTGTCTTGTAAAAGAAGCTCACCAGAGGAAAAAGTTTGGAGACCAATGGTTTAGAGGAAGGAAACTTGTTTATGTGACACATTTCATATTTTCACAGTTTTGAGGATTAAAATGTTTACACAAGAAGTGGTTTAACAAAGACTTTTAGTGTCACAGCCATGATTTAGCTGTTATTTTTATTGAATCACACTGAATTTTTTGAAATATATCATATCGAATCGAAAGTGCACTGTATCGAGATATGTATCGTATCGTGGCCTGTGTATCGAGGTATGTATCGTATCTGCAACTTCTTAATGATACCAGCCCTACCAATAACCCAAATAAAATAAATGAAAACAATGTTACGCTACATGCAGCCAACGCTCTACCAACACTAACCTCAACCGAGATTAACCTACATCTTAAAGAATCTGTATTATGCTTCTTTCTGGTATCTGCTATCTGTAACATAGATGATAAAAAAAACTCAAAAAAGACCATTTGGAATAATACTGTATGTCTCCTTTAACCTCCTGCAGACCTGATTGTTGGTCCCCACAAAACAAGCGGTCACCATGATGTGTACAACGCTTTCAGTCCCCACCGACGATGTGCTGAATACCTGCTCACACACGCACACATGGGCCTGATCCTTTTACTGAGTAATTAGGTTAGAAGTGAACGACACGTGTAGTCGGACGCCTCGTCACTACAGGGAACGTCACTTTGTCCAAAGGGGAAAGTATGTCAGCAGTTCAAAGGGTGCATGATAAGAGACACACACACACACACACAGCACTGCACTGCACTGCTGTCAGGGCTGCAGCTATGAGGCATGATAACAGACACAGACATACAGGCCAGTACAGCACAGAACCACATACTATGAGTGTATGTCTCTTTCACTGTGCCCATGGTACAGCTGTGGTGCATGAAAACACACATATACAGCCCTGTACAGAGAACCACATACTATGAGTTTATGTCTTTTTCAATGTGTTCATGGTGCAGCTATGGTACATGAAAACAGACACATAGAACCCTGTACACCGAGAATCACATACTATGCAGTCAAACCTTTTTTTTCACTGTACTGTTCACGTTACGAACAGATCAAACACTCCAGGTTTAAGGCTTTTTCACTGTACTGTCTGTGGTACAGCAGAGTATTTTTCATTGTACTGTCTGTGGTATACACATGAGTTAAAAAAAATAAAAGTGTAATGTGTTTCAGTGTAATGTCTGCTGTACCACTGACAGTACTTTGAAAATACTCTGCTGTACCACAGAGTATTTTCAGTGTACTGTCTGTGGTACAGCAGAGTATTTTCAGTGTACTGTCAGTAGTACAGCAGAGTCTTTTTAGTGTACTGTCAGTAGTACAGCAGAGTATTTTTAGTGTACTGTCAGTAGTACAGCAGAGTATTTTCAGTGTACTGTCAGTAGTACAGCAGAGTATTTTCAGTGTACTGTCAGTAGTACAGCAGAGTATTTTCAGTGTACTGTCAGTAGTACAGCAGAGTCTTTTTAGTGTACTGTCAGTAGTACAGCAGAGTATTTTTAGTGTACTGTCAGTAGTACAGCAGAGTATTTTTAGTGTACTGTCAGTGGTACAGCAGAGTATTTTCAGTGTACTGTCAGTAGTACAGCAGAGTATTTTCAGTGTACTGTCAGTGGTACAGCAGAGTATTTTCAGTGTACTGTCAGTAGTACAGCAGAGTCTTTTTAGTGTACTGTCAGTAGTACAGCAGAGTCTTTTTAGTGTACTGTCTGTGGTACAGTAGAGTATTTTCAGTGTACTGTCTGTGGTACAGCAGAGAGTCATTTTTAGTGTACTGTCAGTAGTACAGCAGAGTCTTTTTAGTGTACTGTCTGTGGTACAGTAGAGTCTTTTTAGTGTACTGTCTGTGGTACAGCAGAGTCATTTTCAGTGTACTGTCTGTGGTACAGTAGAGAGTCTTTTTAGTGTACTGTCAGTAGTACAGTAGAGTCTTTTCAGTGTACTGTCTGTGGTACAGCAGAGTATTTTCAGTGTACTGTCAGTAGTACAGCAGAGTCTTTTTAGTGTACTGTCTGTGGTACAGTAGAGTATTTTCAGTGTACTGTCTGTGGTACAGCAGAGAGTCATTTTTAGTGTACTGTCAGTAGTACAGTAGAGTATTTTCAGTGTACTGTCAGTGGTACAGAGAGAATCACACACTATGAGTTTAAGCCTCTTTCTCCTGTTTGGTTTGGCAACACATAAGCAGGAATGTATAGGGCCCTTATGTAAGAGAGATCTCTTGCAGAGCTTGATAATGGCTGCACATTATGGTCAATGGAATCTTTTGCTTGAGTCCACTTGATGTATGGATGTCAGGATTAATTTAATTTACAATTAATGATGATCAATGTCAAATTAGAATGGAGGAGTTTAAAGGCAACAATGATTTTAATATAATCTGTACTCCACAAAGAATGCTCTGCACATTACAGCGCAGAAATGACACGGTAACTTCTGAGGAAAATTTACTTTAAATCAAATGTTATGATTATTGTAAAAGAAGCAACATGCATGATTCTCTCATTATGTCCTGCCATACATTTGCTCTGTTACATCACAGTCACTATAGATACTGCACCAGTAAATGAAAGAGAAATACATATGTAACCTTTAGTGTCCATGACGACAATTCAACATCAACATACACATGCACTGGACTGAATGGAACAAATCACCCTATACTTTACAAATGGAGACGAGGCTAATCTTAATCTAAGTGACCTACATTGACGACTGCTCCATGGGCAGTAGAAAGACGACACAGGCTTATATAAACTGGAGCAGGACCAAGCAGGATCTGGGAAAAGGTCCAGCCCAGAAGTCTATCCATAACTCTGGGCTGAAGTATCAACCTGCATCTACAAGCCAGGTCCAGACAGACGAGGCTCTACACACCATCAGCATTCACACAGCAGGAGCAGAGCAGAGTACTGTGTGTGTGTGTGTGTGTGTGTGTGTGTGACCGTAAGACACATGTTCACCTCCAATATGGGGGGTATGGAGGTAGATTTAAAGATATACTGTGGAATACGGAGGGGACGAGACACAGTTTCAGGGAGACGATACGAGATTGGGTCCATGAGAACGAGACAAGATGAGATTTTAACATAATTCCTAAATCCATGTATCATTCATTCATTTGTTTTTCAAATTAAAACCAAAAATAAGAAAATGAAAAAAACAACTATTTTCTTCATTATTTGTCCCAAAACCAAAATGAAAAAAACGGATAATGATTCGTTTTTTCAGTTTTCGATTTTGTGTTTAAATGAATAATGGAAAAAATGGATAACAGCCGTTTGTCGTTTCCATGACTTAAACTGCGATGCCGGACTGAACCAGGACTAAACCAGGACTAAACCATTTTCAGTCCTGGTCTGGTCCCAGTCTCAGTTCTAATCTGGTCCCAGTCTCAGTTCCGGTCTGGTCCTGATCTGGTCCCAGTCTCAGTCGCGGTCTGGTCCCGGTCTCAGTCCCGGTCTCAATCTCGGTCTGGTCCCGGTCCCAATCTCAGTCACGGTTTGGTTCCGGTCTCAGTCCTAGTCTGGTCCGGGTCTTAGTCCTGGTTTGGTCCCAGTCTCAGTCCTGGTCTCAGTCCCGGTCTGGTCCCGGTCTCAGTCCCGGTCTTGGTCCTGGTATTGGTCCCGGTCTAAGTCCTGGTCTTGGTCTGGTCCCAGGCCTGGTGTAGTCCTGGTTCAGTCCTGATTCAGTCCGGCATCACAGTTTAAGACATGGAAACGAGAAACGTTCATTACCCTTTTTTTCCATTATTCATTTAAACACAAAATCGAAAACTGAAAAAAAAAAAAAATAATTGTTATCCGTTTATTTTGGTTTTGGAGATAAATAATTAAGAAAATAGTTGTTTTTTCATTTTCTTATTTTTGGTTTTATTTTGAAAAACTAATGAACGAAATGATACACGAATTAATTTTTTTTATTTCTTTGATTTGTTATTGTTGTTTCCATTCTAACTTTTTGGAACTATAAAAGATGCAACTCACCAATACTTAACCCATTTTTGTCCAATCCAAATGTAACACAAAGCAAAAACCAATATCGCAATTTTTTTTTCTCACGAGTGCACAATCTTGTGACAATTTTGAATCACAAGATCTTGCTGCACGAGATCTTGTACCATCCCGACTGCGGAACATACACCGAAAAACAACTCCACGAAAACAAGCATGAGCTGTACCATACGCGTGAGAAGTGACATAGTTCCCCTTTAAATAAAAAATAATAATATATTCATGAGAAACGAGGTTGGATGGAAGAAAGAAAGAAAAGCAAACACTTCAAATCAGGAAGCAGTAACGTCAGCAAAACCCGCGAACACTGTTATAATCATTTATGCAACTTTGACACCAAGTTTTTGGTATTGCTTAAGCCACGACTCGTCAATGAAACAGAAATATTTTTGACAGCTTTTTGCATCATCCATATCTCAAAGTCCAAATCCAAAACTGAAACATCATTGTGAAATTCTGACGCAACTCGAACCATTCCAAATCCTCCGAGCTTTGGATCCCGGCTGTGATGTCTCCGTCAGCGTCATCGATCACGACTCCAAAAATGGCCGATATTTTAACCCCCCCGTAATTAACAAATAAGCTCAACATGTAGCATAGCGCCGCCTGCTGGTAATTAAAAGAGGATTATCTGACCACAACTTTAGTGGCTATGAAATGTGAAATGTCTTACTTTGGGTCGTGATAATTAAACTAGACAAACTGACACGCAAGTGCAAAGACGTTTTATTTATAGCATCTGTGCAGCGTTAGGTAATGAGATTGTGCTTGATAATAGCATTTTCAGATAATTTCAGAATGATTTATTAGTCATAGGTAGTACTCTGGATGCTTTTCGAACTAACTGCATTGGTATAGATAAGACATATTTCTATTTTGTTCAAGAGTAGTGAAGTGTTAAATGTAAAATAACCCAGGCTTATATCATACAGTGAGTTTTTGTTACATTATTATATTGTTTTTGTTTTATTTTCAACATATTTTCCTTATATTCTGCTGCTGTTCATAATTATGCCTCTGATTAAAAACTGAAAATGTGTTGAGACATTATCTGACACAACTTGTAAAACATTTGTCAGGCCAATAATGCTTATATACACTCTGTGCGTAATTATTAGGCAAGCTGTATTTATGAGGATTTATTTTATAATTAAACAACTACAGTGCTCTTAGTTAATCCAAAATGTTAATAAACTTCAAAATCTGAATATTTAAAAAAGTAAAAGTGAAGTTTTGGCTTTCTTAGGAGAAAATCTATGTGTGCACACTTATTGGGTAACTATTAATGTGCAGAATTATTATTATGAATGAAAAATTTTCCATTCTCACGTGTTTATTTTCATCTGTCAGAATAGTGAACAACTCCAAATTTACAAATAAACATTTCTGACATTTCAGCAAAGGTATGAACAATAATTAGTTTAATCAATTTTGGAATTTTAAATACAGTTGAATTTCTTAATTTGCAGATTTTTTAACTATACAGTGTGTTCAAAATTAATAAAAAAAATAATAATAATAAATAAATAAATAAATAGAACCTTTAAAATATTCAGCATCAATATTTTCAGGCCGTTTCAAGTCTAAATCTGAGTGAAACATTTCAGAGCAAAGATTTGAGTACAGAGGCGGCTGTTTCCTATTGGCTGTTCTCTTCAGTGGGCGGGGCTTATAGTTAAGGAATGAAAGGGATAAGGGTTTGATTGGGTAAATTCTGACCAATCAGATTTGTTCCCGACAGCATTTTCTGTTTGTTACTAAGTTAGATCGACTTACTTGTAACATCTTGGATCTTTGCTGCGAAATTTCAACAGAATAACATTTGTGAACATTCCTTTTAGAGATTTCTCAATGAAAATACCAATTATAAACAGCATCACTCTGCCAAATCAAAAAAAGTAATGATTTTTTTAAGGACAGCAGCGGGTTCACTTGATGCGGAAGCTCAGCTCTTTTAATGTGTCGTCTAACATTTAAAATTATTTTTATCATTCTTTTATTGAAAGTTTGCTGACCTTTTCTTTTATCTGTTGGTTTTATGGATTATCTGTGAAAGACAAGAACAGTCTGAACCATTGTAAAAGTTTGCAGCAAAATCAGTGGTGTTCAGATGGAGGATTTGGCCTCTGTGTGGAGACATAGGGTGTTACAAAAGACTAAGGCCATACTGAGCCTAACCATGTTCTGCACCCACAGTTCATGAAAATGCCCTCTGGGAGGCGCTATGTCACCCCACAGCAAAAGACTAACCATTACGCCAAATCTTTTATTCCTTCTGCCATAAGGATTTTAAATGGAAAGTGAATTTGTTACTGTGTCCCTGATGCACTGAGGTTTGAACGTCTGGTGTCTCTCTTTCTTTTTCTTTATTATTTATATTTATATATTGTGCGTGACCAGAGATGTGCGAACTGAATTGCCCTTTGGGATTAATAAAGTTGTTGACTGATTGATTGATTAATACAACAAACACTTATATGCATGTCTTCTGACCTCAAAGTGTTACCTTAAGAAACTCCTGCAGTGTAATTTGTTTGATATCGGACACTGCAGATACTTGGGGACAGCTGATATGCCCCAAAGCCGAGTGGAGCTCAGCCCGCACTCGTACAGTATTTATATCTCCGACCCCTCTCTCCCTGCTCCGTGAGACCACCATCTTCTGCAGTCCTCCCCGATCTCCATCACCTCAGACCTGCCCGGGCACAGACGTCTGGAGATACCGCGAGCTGCAGTTACCAGGCAGTTCTCGGGCCCGTTACTGCTCCCACGGGCCCGGACGATTAAAAAGGATTTACAGAGCGTGTGGTATCATTAGAAGACCATTATGGAGGAGTTAAATATGCCTTTAATTAAACGGCGTTAAGATGATACTGGAAACGTGCAACTATCAGAGGAGTATTTAGAAGAGGCCTTGTTTTGTTGATGTTCAAATTATAATATTGACTTTTATGACCATGGACATACTTTATAATTAGCAGACATGGTGTTGCCTGCAAAGATCGCAACATACATCAAGAAGGTTTCAGCTGGGACTAATTTACATGAGATCAGACCCTGTTTAAAGGTGCATTTTATAACCTTCCCCTGCTTGTTTCTATGTACCGTATTTTCCACACTATTAGGCGCTCTTGGATTATAAGACGCACCGTCATAGAATGGCCTATTTTCGAACTTTTTTCACAAATAAACCGCACCGGACTTTAAAGGAAACACAACAGTTTGATGGGTCAGTGGGACTTTGTTTGTGGCGTTCACGGTGAGTTTGTTCAGTTGTGGCGTGTAGGGAGGGTGCTGTCTGGGACCGCTGGATTGTCGGCGTGTTCGCAGTGACTCAGTTGTTCAGTTGTGTCTAGAAGTGGCACATTGCACTCGCTTTTTCGGTTTGTTCCACCGTTCCGTTCCTCGTCGGCGTGGAGTGATGAGTGTGGCTGCGGGTGTGTTTCGCTGCGCGGTCGCTGTCTGCTCCGTGTGTGTTTGCGTGCGCAGCGGGTGGTGCGGCTTTGTAGTTTACTGAAGTCGTGCTGGGACACCCGAGTGGATTCGTGTATAGGGTGCTCTGGATTGTGGGGCGCACAGTCGTTTTTTGATGGGGTTGGAGGCTTAAGAGCACGCCCAATAGCCCGGAAAATACTGTATATGTCATTGCTGTGCTGGAATGTTCCACAGTATGACATTAAACAGCTCTACCTTGCATTTATTCAGTTACAGATGGTTTGATATGGAAGCAATTTTGAGTCAAAAAGTTCAAAGAACGCATTTAAAACATCATGCAAAAAAGAATAAATCAAAACACCACATAAAAAAATCAAGCAAAAACGTTTGCAATCAAATTATGTGTGTAATCCTGTAAAATATCCATCTTTGCCTCTTTGGAAACATTTTGTTTTTGGTCCATGTCTTTCTCAGTTTTGTTTGATGCCATTTTTTTTGTTCTGATTCCAGTCTTCTCGTTTGTGCTCTCTGACTTTTTGTTTGCAGTTTTGGCACAAATGTGACAGGTGGGAGGGATTTCCATTGGTGCATTCTCATTGGCTAATTTATGTTTGATGGACAGCTGAGCTTGGCGCCTGCTCCGGAAGCTGTTGTGGACGTTTCCTGCTATAGTATTCGCAGACTGCCACACAGACGACACGTTTGTCCAGTACTTCCACTGTGTAGAAAAACATTGTTCCGGAAGAACCGTCCACCAGTGAATGCTGAATATAAGAAAAGCTCTGAGCACCAAAACTTCAACAGGAAACGTCCACGACAGCTTCCAGACCAGGCTCCAAGCTCAGCTGTCTGTCAAACATAAATTAGCCAATGGGAATGCACCAATGGAAATCCCACCCACCTCCAACCCGTCATGTTTGTGCCAAAACTGCAAGAGAAAAGTCAGAGAGCACAAACCAGAAGACTGGAATCAGAACCAAAACAAACAAACAAACAAAAAAACAACATCAAACAAAGCTGTGAAAGACTGTAACAGAGGCAAAGACACATATTTTACATGATTTGATTGCAATGTTGTATATTTTATTTTATTTTTGTTAGATTTTTTTTTTATTATTTGGTAATTTGATTTATAATTTTCTTGCTTGATGTTTTAACAGCTTTCTTTAAACTATATGACTCAAAATTGATTTATACGTAGCTCAAAACTACCTAGAAAAACAGACATTCTGACTGTGAGTGGGGTCGCCTCTCCACAGATCTGACCTGTAACATAGTCTGGTTTGGTGTCCAAGAAGATAGAAAGGTTTAATACCCTATCTTCATGGAGAAAAGAGTTTATTTGACAGACCAGAATCATGAAAGGTGCACTGCGTAACGTTTTTGGTAGAGGGTCTGCTCCCGGCTTCACTCCATGTACATCCTTTTGTTTAGTTTAGGTCAGATCCGTGGAGAGGTGGGCCCCTGCATGGTAATAATGCATGTTTTTGCGGTAGTTTTGAGAGAAAAAAACACCTGTAAAAGAATAAAAACAAGATATTTGTTTAATGCCGTACTGTGGAACATTGAGATTGTAAAGATTTTTAGTTAACACATATGAGATAAAACACTCTCTATTTAATAATTTAGCTGAAATAATTGCTAAAACAAATATTATGTACCACCTTCATTATTCTCCACTCAGCAAATGGAATTCAGCACAAATTTGAAAACAACTTTAGATATTTTAAAGATTTGCAGCGTGCCATGCCAGTTAACGCCTTCGTTTTGTGAAATGATTTGAATAATCATGGTGAAATTCCTCTTTTTAATTTACAGCCGACTTCCTGTGTTTCCTCACGTGAACTTCCTCTTTCTTACTTTCTCACTGCCACTGAAATTTTACTTCACTTCTGCCTCTGTTTAGCCTCGCACCCCCTTACCAAACGACAAAAGTACACATTTTAGGTATCTGTAGTTTTTATGGTTTTACAGTGGATACTTTTAACTTTTACTTCATAAGAACATGTATCTGTACTTTCTACTCCACTACATTTTAAATCTGGACTGAAAAGTAAAACGTACTTTTCTTATTTTCGTATTTTTAACCATTTAATTTGAGTTAACATATAACTTTGAGCAAACCAAAAACACAAAAACAACTTGAAAAATGAAGAAATCATTTGAATTACGTAAAATCAATAAATTCTTGATCAAAATCACCACATTTCATCCTTTAATTGTTCTAAAAATTTCCAAAAAAAAGTGAAAGATTTTTACTTTTTCATCTTTAAGTATTTTTTTTTAAACAGGTATTTTAATACATGTTAAATATTTACTTCACTCGATTTTTCATGTGATACTTTTACTTTTACTTGAGTAACTTCCTGCCCATTTTGCTGTACTTTTACTTAAGTAATAAAACGGAGTACTTCATCCACCACTGAACATATGGAGAACATTTTGAGGACAGGCTGGAATCCAGCGCTGCGTGTGTGTGTGTGTGTGTGTGTGTGTGTGTGTGTGCAGAGAAAGATAGAGAGATAGATGGATGGAAAGATAGAAGAGTACAGAGAGAAAGATGGGGAGGAATGGATACACAAACAGAGAGCGGCGAGAGAGAAAGAGAGAAGAGAGATACAGATAGAAGAAGGAGAGTGTAGAGAGAAAGACAGCGAAGAATGGATACACAAAGAGAGAGCAGTGAGAGAGAGAGAGAGAGAGAGAAAGATAGAGAGAAGACGAGATACAGATAAAAGAGGATGGGTGCAAGAGAAAGATGAGGAAGAATGGATATGCGAAGAGAGAGCAGTGAGAGATAGAGAAAGAGAAGAGGGAGAGTACAGAGAGAAAGGTGACGAAGAAAGGATACACAAAGAAGAGAGAGAGATACAGATAGTCGAAGGAGACTACAGAGAGAAAGATGAGGAAGAATGGATACAGAGAGAGAGAGAGAGCAGTGAGAGACAGAGAGAGAAAGAGAGAGAGAGAGAGAAATACAGATAGAACAGGGAGAGTGCAGAGAGAAAGACAGGAAAGAATGGATACACAAAGAGAGCAATGAGAGAGAGAAAGAGAGATAAAAGAGGGAGAGTAGAGAGACAAAGGTGGCGAAGAATGGATACACAAAGAGAAAGCAAGGAGAGAGAGATAGAGAGAAGAGAGATACAGATAGAGGGGGAGTGCAGAGAGAAAGATAGGGAAGAGTGGATACACAAACAGAAAAGAATGAGAGAGAAACAGATAGTCAAAGGAGACTGCAGAGAGAAAGATGAGGAAGAATGGATACAGAGAGAGAGAGCAGTGAGAGAGACAGAGAGAGAGACATAGAGGGGAAGAGAGAGAAATACAAATAGACGAGTGCAGAGAGAGAGAGATGGGAAAGAATGGATACACAAAGAAGAGAGAGCAATGAGAGATAAAAAGAGAGATAAAAGAGGGAGAGTACAGAGACAAAGATGACGAAGAAAGGAGAGAAAAAGCAGTGAGAGAGAGCACAGAGAGAGATAGTCAAAGGAGACTAGAGAGAGAGAAGAGACAGAGAGAGACAGAGAGAGAGGGGAAGAGAGAGAGGAGGGAGATACAGATAAAAGAGGGAGAGTGCAGAGAGAAAGCTAGGAAAGAATGGATACACAAAGAGAGGACAGCGAGAGAAAGAGAGAGAGGAAAGGAAGAGATAATTATAGTAGATGGAGAATACAGAGAAAACGAAGAAACATGGATACACAAAGAGAGAGGGAGAAAGAGAAAAGAAGAGAGACAGATAAAAGAGGGAGGGTGCAGAGAGAAAGATAAGGAAGAATGGATACGGAAAGAAAGCAGTGCAAGATAGAGAGAGAGATACAGAAGAGAAAGATAGGAATGAAAGGATAACCGAAAAGAGAGCAATGCGTGTGAGACAGAGTGAATAGAGAGAGGGGAAAGAGAAAAGATTACAAATGAGAGAGAGAGGAGGAGAGAGTGAAAGTGGAAAAAAGAGAGCGCGAGAGGAGGAGGAGTGAAAGAGAAGGAGAGGGCAGAGAGAGAGAGAGCGAGGTGCAACTGTCATAAAGTCAGCCTTGTTTGACAAACATCATGTGATGTTCAGAACTGTTGATTTTTCATGCGGCGCAGACTCCGCCCCCTTCAGAGGTAGAGCGGGGCCAGTGGAAATCTGATAACTACAATAATCAGATAATAATTAGATCAGATTTTTGGTGTGTGGTTCAGGGCACAATAGAAATCTGAAAGTTAACCCTTGTGCACATCTTTCAAATAATCACACCTGTGCTCCTCTGAGACAAAAATGTACACCGGAAAAGAATACCACAATATTTTTATGCAGTATGGATTTTTGTCCAACTTTTTTATATCAAAGTCTTCATTTACTTCTGCTCTAATCATACATACCAAAAAATACATAATAATTTTTTTTTTCTATATCTTTCAAGTAGGGATGGGCATTCGATGAAATTTTCTTAATAGATCGTCGGAAGAATTAACGATCGATTAATCATTAACGTTTTTATATTCAATTGATCATCATTATTATTACTATCTGCACTACTAATCTGCATAAATAAATTCAACTTTACCACATATAAACCATAACGACTCTAGAGCCACATCAATCCGTTTGACATTATAACGTGTTTAATTCATTTTTGCGCAAGTCTCACAGAAACTAAACTTAAAACCGCATCGCTAATTTGCATAAACTCAGTGAAGATAAAACTCCAGCTCTTGTGTCGCTGATGCGGTCAATTTCTGTCGGAATAAAAGACATGACTCAGTGGAATACAGGTTAGTGTGACCATATTTTCGTTTGTCAAAACCAGGACACCGTCGTCATCGTCATCAACATTGCGCGAGTCTCACCTGGTAAAACTTTTTCCCACTAAACACCGAAACATATGTTCCTGCTTTATACACTGTGCACATGGACTCACACTTGTCCCGAATGCAACGGAAAGCGTGGATTTTCTTGTACAATCATTGTTAAATACACATTTGTGCTTCAGTACGTTGCAGACTGACCAACCGTTTGTGTTTGCTCGCTCCTTCTGAGTGCAGAGAGACACATGTACAGACCCCTGTTTGGTCACGCTACGCACAGCAACCTACATTCAGTTTGTCGATTAAAATTAACGTAATCGATGAAATTCTTAATGATCAATTATCGATTAATCGACTAATCATGCCCATCCCTACTTTCAAGTAATGTTAATTTTTTTGTGTTGGGATTATAAGAGGCTGGGGGTTTCTCTAGAACACACCCAGGTAATTTTAACCTCAAATATTTGTGTCTCGTGCCTTCAGTATGTGGACTCATATGTACAAATGCCTTTCTGTTGATATAACCTGGAAGATACACAGTAAACAGAAAAATATACTGGCAAAGTTATGACAGTAAAAAGACATTTTGAATAGAAGTCAATAGGAAAACTGTACAGATGTAAGGATCACGGGTGTGAGTATAAATACATAACAAAATACACAAACTGGCCAGTATTGGTGCTATTTGGTGCAATATAGCCAAAGTTATGCAAAAAAGAAAAGTTGAAATGAACAAAAATGTACCTAGGAGTGCAGAAGGGTTAAAGGTCAAATATTACGCAAAATTAACTCTTGAGAGGTTTAAGATCGGTAGAATGTTGTTACCTCATCAAAAACAGACTTGGAGTTGTGTTTTGTTTCATTCACAGATGTTTAAGTAACCTTTTATTATCAGTCTGTCTATCTCTAAATGCTCTGTTCCACCTTGTGATGTCATGTAGTGGTAGTTTTCAAGTTAACAGCTCCTTTTTTACCTTTAATTCGGTAAAAATTGGCAATGCTAGAGCTGAAAAAAACATCCAAATGATTCTAGTGAAGGTGTATGGAGTTTAAAAACACAGTGGAGCATTTTGAGTATTACCACATGACATCACAAGGTGGAACAGAGTGTTTTCTGTTTTCTCCAAGTATGTTTTTGATGAAGAAACAACATTATAACATATTGTAGATCAGGAAAAAGCGTAATATAATTTATGGATTTTTAGCGTAACTGTTGTTCGTGGAAAACAAAGTACAATTTCTCATTCGTTTGTGTTTTTGTCACATTAATTTGCTCTTTTTCCACATATCTTTTCTTGTCAAAACCTGCGCAGGAGTGAACAAATAAATGAAATCGGATTACTCACAACACATTCTGCGGTTTGACTCACACAACTGAAAAAGTATTTTATTCAAATTAAGAAAAGGGCGGATTTTTTTTTGCATTTTTGTGGTTAATCTTTCACTTTTGGTTCACTTTTTGTATAATACATTACTCAACCAAGACATAATTTAAAATTTATTCAGCATAATTATTGAGGATTTGCAAAAAAAATTTAAAAAATTTAAAATAAAATTGGATTAGTTCATTATTAAAGGTTCTATATTACGCAAAATTTTCTCTTGTGAGCTTTAAGTCATGTTAAATCCTCAAAAACATATCTGCAGTTGTGTTTTGTTTCATTCAGACATATTCACGCATGAGTAATCCTGCTTGAAACTCTCTGTTCCACCTTGTGATGTCATGAAGTGGTAGTTTTCAAAAGGAGAATGATCCAAATGAGTCTAGTGCATTGAGTTTAAAAGTGTTTGAGAGAAGAATTCAGTTTAAATCTGCAAATTTTGTGCGTAAAAAATGTGAAAATGAAACAAAACACACCACTCCAGGTACGTTTGTGACGAGGAAACAACATTCTAACAGAAAAAAAGCGTAATATTGACCCTATTTTTTGCATTTTTGGTGTTAATCTTCCGCTTGAAACTCAACCGAAACTTTCCCGTCAGAAATGTTTCGGATTATCTCTTCATTAAGTCCTATAGTGTGACTTTGTTTCGCTCAGGGTTCCGTCTCTTTTACATCGACTTTTGACACAGCCCTTAGAGCACAAAGCATTGCACAACTTGGCGTGGCTAATCGGTGGCACAGCGTGATTTAAGAGGTCCACAAGGGGAAACCGAGCATCTGAGAAACTTGAGATGGCTCATGTGGTCGGAAAGAAAGGAGAGGAGCTGGCTTTATGTTGTCAAGTCCAAATAACTCTTACATCAAACAGGCTCCACTGATAACAGACTGACTGATGTGTTTTTTTTTTTTGGTCTCTGCCTTTACCGAATCCACAGGAGCCGATGACCGATAAACTCTGCCGAAATTTGGCTTACGTTATTTAATATTACTGCAAACTCATTCACAATACTACATACAATTTGTAGTAAAACACATTGTACAGTCTCCGCTTTGCATTTAAGTATCAAATAAAGTTCTATGCATGTATTCTTTATGCATATTTAGGGATCTGTACTGCTGGAGATTTATGGCCAATAGGCTGGTATGCTATAAAGTGCAAATATCGGCTTCTTCTTATTACAGATTATCGACAACAATAGCCTATGCTTTTTGTTAAAGGTCCTGTATTACGCAAAATTGACTCTTGAGAGCTTTAAAGGGAAGGGGGAATTTTGGACATAGGGACTGATTTCCTAGTGAGCCAAAGTGTTGGAGACGTGTGGAGACACTTTTTGAAATATTCCATCCAGTCCTTGTATTTGCAGAGGTGACTGGTGCTAGGCTAGTGCATGTCAATGGCCATAGTTAGCCTGACACTAAAAACAGTCTTACCCACTCCACAAAACACCCGAAGCAAATCTATTATTACACCAGACTGTCCATGTGAATGTCTGTGTTGATAGAATAATGTTTGAAATACAACTAACCACGCATCGCATGAATCGTTGCATGTTGAGGGACTATTTTCTCATATATTAGTCCACCGCCGCCAAGCTTTCTCTGAGGAAGTACAACTTGCTGCTGCGGCTCAGACATAAATCCTTCAAATACAAGGTTGGTTTTACTTCTAAAATTATTCTATCAACACAGACATTCACATGGACAGTCTGGTGTAATAATAGATTTGTTTCGGGTGTTTTGTGGAGTGGATAAAACTGTTTTTAGTCACAGACTAACTATGGCCATTGACATGCACTAGCCTAGCACCAGCGACCTCAGCAAATACAAGGACTGAATGGAATATTTCAAAAAAAGTATTTCCACACGTCTCCAACACTCTGGCTCACTGGGAAATGAGGTCCTATGTCCAAAAACTTCAAACTGTCCCTTTAAGCCATGTAAGAATGTTATTACCTCCTCAAAAACATAACTGGTAGTTGTGCTGTGTTTTATTCACACTTATTTGAGTAATCCTCAATCCTCAGTCTGTCTATGTCTATAAAGCTCAAATGCTCTGTTCCACCTTGTGATGTCATGAAGTGGTAGTTTTCAAGTTGACAGCTACTTTTTACCTTTTGTTTTGTAGAAAGGGGGCTGAAATTATCCAAACGATTCTAGTGACGCTGTATGGAGTTTAAAAACAAAGTGGAGCACTTCCTGTATGATCGCATGACATCACAAAGTGGAACAGAGTGTTGTCAGTTTGAGAGAAGAGCTGAGCCTAAACACGCAGTTTGTGTGTTAAACATGTGTGAATGAAACAAAACACAACTCCAGGTACAGTGTGTTTGTGATGAGGAAACAACATTATAACAGATAAGAAAATAGCAAAATTAAAGGCCCTTTAATAAAAAAGCTAATATTTTATTATATTTTTACTTTGAAAACAGTAAAACAAGGCCCCAGATGTGTTCCTGAGAGACCACCCTTACAGCCACAGTGTCACATATTTCAGAAAACCACTGACAAATCCTGACGTAGGGGCAAAAATACGGAATACTACCTGCAGTTTGTAACTCACTTTGGGCGATTACCGTGACGGGAAGTAAAATATCGGTTCCCTCTCTTCGTCTTTCCACAGCCTGTTCAATCGTTTATCCTTAGCGTCACTGTCTATTTTTTCATATTTGGCTCAAAGCGTCGCTGCTCATTGCTTATTCCAGCGTATTTATTTCTCCTCTCAAGCTGTACCGTTGAATAGACAAACAGCCGGAGGCGATCATTAGCTTTAATAACCCAGCACTGACCGAAATAGCCAATGCCACTGCACAAAACAACTCAATCACAATCACAAGGCTAAGAATGGACAGAACACATGAAAGAGAAGCTATATTTTACTATTGTGACTAAACTAACTATTCATTATTGTAGAGACGGCCACAGAAAATATTACTAACAACTGCGGTGGTGGTAATAGTAGTAGTAGTAGCAGTAGTAGTAAGTAGTAGTAGTAACAGTAGTAGTAGTAGTAGTAGTAGTAGTAACTAGTAGTAGTAGTAGTAGTAGTAGTAGTAGTAGTAACGTAGTAGTAGTAGTAGTAGTAGTAGTAGTAGTAGTAGTAGTAGTAGTAGTAGTAGTAGTAACAGTAGTAGTAGTAGTAGTAGTAGTAGTAGTAGTAGTAGTAGTAGTAGTAGTAGTAGTAACAGTAGTAGTAGTAGTAGTAGTAGTAGTAACAATAGTAGTAGTAGTAGTAGTAGTAGTAGTAGTAGTAGTAGTAGTAGTAGTAGTACAGTAGTAGTAGTAGTAGTAGTAGTAGTAGTAGTAACAGTAGTAGTAGTAGTAGTAACGATAGTAGTAGTAGTAGTAGTAACAATAGTAGTAGTAGTAGTAGTAACAATAGTAGTAGTAGTAGTAGTAACAGTAGTAGTAGTATAGTAGTAGTAGTAGTAGTAGCAGTAGTAGTAGTAGTAGTAGTAGTAGTAGTAACAATAGTAGTAGTAGTAGTAGTAACAATAGTAGTAGTAGTAGTAGTAACAGTAGTAGTAGTAGTAAGTAGTAGTAGTAGTAGTAGTAGTAGTAGTAGTAGTAGTAGTAGTAGTAGTAGTAGTAGTAACAGTAGTAGTAGTAGTAGTAGTAGTAGTAGTAGTAGTAACTAGTAGTAGTAGTAGTAGTAGTAACAGTAGTAGTAGTAGTAGTAGTAACAGTAGTAGTAGTAGTAGTAGTAGTAACAGTAGTAGTAGTAGTAGTAGTAGTAGTAGTAGTAGTAGTAGTAGTAGTAGTAGTAGTAGTAAACAGTAGTAGTAGTAGTAGTAGTAGTAGTAGTAGTAGTAGTAGTAGTAGTAACAGTAGTAGTAGTAGTAGTAGTAGTAGTAGTAGTAGTAACTAGTAGTAGTAGTAGTAGTAGTAGTAGTAGTAGTAGTAACAGTAGTAGTAGTAGTAGTAGTAGTAACAGTAGTAGTAGTAGTAGTAGTAGTAACAGTAGTAGTAGTAGTAAGTAGTAGTAGTAGTAACAGTAGTAGTAGTAGTAGTAGTAGTAACAATAGTAGTAGTAGTAGTAGTAGTAGTAAGTAGTAGTAGTAGTAGTAGTAACAATAGTAGTAGTAGTAGTAGTAGTAGCAACAGTAGCGACAGTAGTAGTGGTAGTGGTAATAGTAAGTAGTCGCAGTAAGAGCAGTAGTTGTAGTAGTAGTGGTAGTAGTAGTAGTAGTAGTACTAGTAGCAGTAGTAGCAGCAGCAGCAGCAGTAGTAGTAACAATAGTAGTAATAGTAGTAGTAATAGTAGTAACAGCAGCAGTAACAGTAGCAACAGTAGTAGTAGTAGTAGTAGTGGTAGTGGTAATAGCAGTAGTAGCAGTAGCAGTAAGAGCAGTAGTACTGGTAGTAGCAGTAATAGCAGTAGTAGTAGCAGTAGTAGTGTTCAGTGTACATACCCATAACCTTTGCCACTTATTATACAACAGGTATTTGTATTGTATTTGTATTTGTATTTGTATTTGTGTGTTTTTGTTTATGTTTGCATTTGTACTGTGTTGTGTTGTGTTAGATTTGACGTCCGTTGTGAAGTCTTTTCGAGTTATGTATCTTGATCGTTGATTGCGCGTTCTTATCCATTTACTGTTCACGAACTTTGTGATGCAACACTGTAATTTCCCCATTGTTCGGCAAATAAAGACTTATCTTATCTTAAAGCCAATACTAACTTCCTCCTACGAATACGGACGCTGTCACAATGCCTTCCTGTCGTGGAGTGATATATAAACCCACCAAATAAAAAAAATAAAATAAAAAATAAATAAATCCAATCCAATAAAAGTGACAGGGGTTTAATGTTTAATGCAACTGTGGAACATTTCAGGTCAGGCAAAGTATTAAATATAATAAAAAATCTAATCAGATGACAGAGGCTCCATCAGAAAAGTTGTATTTTCCGCCGATTTGCAGATAGAAGTCCGATTGTCGTCTGTTTTTTTCGTCTGCGTTGTGTTGATTTCCAGTGGATTACAAAGGCAGCGATAGTCTGGGTCACGCTGTTACATCACAAGATAAGCCCGGTCCTATATATAGACACACTGCACTACTGTTTCACTGTAGTACATGGAATATAGTGTCAATAGTGTTAATATTGATTTCTGATGGGACGCTAACTGTATGCACTGCTCCGTCTGAAGCTCTGTTAGGATACAATCTGAGCTTTATTTGAACACAATCTAACCGGTAAGTAAAAAGGAAATACAAAATGGAAATGTACGTAGTAGTATGTATTCAGCTTTATCTGATACTTTACACTGGATGTCACCAATATTTCCTATGAGTGTGACGCCAACTGTAGGCACTGCTCCGTCTGAAGCTCTGTTAGGCTTTAATCTGAGCTTTATTTTTAACACAATCTGACCAGAAAGTAAAAAGCAAATACAAAAAGTAAATGTACAGTATCAGGTTAAGCCCAGGTTTGACTACCCAAAATTCAAGACCTTTTTAAGACCACTTGAATGAAAATTAAGACCAACATCACACCCATTATGCGAGCAAAAAAACACCAGATCCAGTTCTAATAATGACCATTACTCACTGCTTTAAATAACAAAAAATACATTGCTTGTAAAATGGCCAAAAAAGCATTTATAACATTCTAACAAGACAAACTAAGTACGTTTAGAGGTTAGGGTTGTTGTTTTTTTCCTATTTCTGTTTAACATTGCACTGCAGCCCGGTTGAGTAAACAAAACAAAACAAAAAAAGAAAAAAGGTAATGAAATTTAAGACCTTTGTGAAAAAAATAAGACTTGGACAAAATAATAAAAGACTTTTTAAGGCCTTAATTTAGGAACATGACCTTTTTAAGACTTTTAAGACCCCGCAGCTACCCTGAGGTTGTAGTAGTATGTATTCAACTTTACAGCGTAAGTCATCAATATTTCTTAACTGTATGCACTGCTCTGTCTGAAGCTCCGTTAGACTTTAATCTGAGGTTTATTTGAACACAATTTGACCAGAAAGTAAAAAGCAAATACAAAAAGTACATGTACAGTATCAGGGTATCCCCAGGTTTGACTACCAAAAAATGTAAGACTTCTTAAAGACCTTTTTAAGACCACTTAGTAGTAGTAGACTAGTAACAGTAGTAGTAGTAGTAACATAGTAGTAGTAGTAGTAGTAGTAGTAGTAGTAGTAGTAGTAACAGTACAGTAACAGTAGTAGTAGTAGTAGTAACAGTAGTAATAGTAGACGTAGTAACAGTAGTAACAAGTAGTAACAATAGTAGTAGTAGTAGTAGTAGTAGTAGTAACGTAGTAGTAGTAGTAGTAGTAGTAGTAGTTAGTAGTAACAAGTAGTAAGTAGTAGTAGTAAGTAGTAGTAGTAGTAGTAACAATAGTAGTAGTAGTAGTAACAATAGTAGTAACATAGTAGTAGTAGTAACAATAGTAGTAGTAGTAGTAGTAGTAGTAACAATAGTAGTAGTAGTAGTAGTAGTAGTAGTAGTAGTAGTAGTAGTAGTAGTAGTAGTAGTAGTAGTAGTAGTACAATAGTAGTAGTAGTAGTAGTAGTAGTAGTAGTAGTAGTAGTAGTAGTAGTAGTAGTATGTATGTAGTAGTAGTAGGTTATATCAACATAATTTAAGACTTTTTAAGGTCTTAATTTAGGAACATGACCTTTTTATGACTTTTAAGACCCCGCGGCTACCCTGAGGTTGTAGTAGTATGTATTCAACTTTATCTGATACTTTACAGGTGATGTCATTGATATTTCTTGGCGGGTGTGACGCTAACAGACATTTACTAGACAGTTAAAGTAAATGTGCTTTGTATTCAATTTACTCTGATTCAACTTTAGTAGGTACTTTACAGCGTAAGTCATCAGTATTTCATGGCGGGTGTGACGCTAACTGTAAACACTGCTCTGTCTGAAGCTCTGTTAGACTTTAATCTGAGTTTTATTTTAACAAAATCTGACCAGAAAATAAAAAAGTAAAGTCATAAAAAGCAAATTAAAAAAAAGTAAATGTACTATGTATTCAATTTACTCTGATTCAAATTTAGCTGATACTTTACAGTGTAAGTCATCAATATTTCCTGGCGGGTGTGACGCTAACTGTATGCACTGCTCTGTCTGAGGCGTGTTAAGACTTTAATCTGAGTTTTCTATGAACACAGTCCTTAGGGTAAGTAAAAAGCAACACAAAAGGTAAATGTACAGCATGTAGTAGTATGTATTCAACTTTAGCTGATACTTTATAGCGGATGTCATCAATATTTCCTAGTGGGTGTGACGCTAACTGTATGCACTGCTCTGTCTGAGGCGTTTTAAGACTTTAATCTGAGCTTTATTTGAAGACAGTCTAACCGGAAAGTAAAAACAACACAAAAGGGAAATGTATGTAGTAGTAAGTATTCAACATCAGTTAATACTTTACAGCTGATGTCATTAATATTTCTTGGTGGGTGTGATACAGACGCTAACTGTATGCACTGCTCCGTCTGAAGCTGAAGCTCTGTAAAACTTTAATCTGATCTTTATTTTAACCCAATCTGATCAGAAAGTAAAAAGCAAATACAAGAGGGAAATGTACTATCATGTATTCAACTTTATTGTGTATTGTTACTTTGCATTGATACTTTGTCTTAGCTGTCCATCAATATTTCATGGCGGGTGTAACGCTAACTGTATGGACTTCTCTGTCTGAAGCTCTGTAAGACTTTAATCTGAGCTTCACTTGAACACAATCTGACCAGAAAGTAAAAAGCAAATACAAAAAAGAAAATGTATGATGTATTCAACTAACTCTGATTCAACTTTAGCTGATACATTACAGCGTCAATATTTCATGACGGGTGTGACGCTGCTCTGTCTGAGGCGTGTTAAGACTTTAATCTGAGCTTTATATGAACACAATCTGACCGGGTAAGTAAAAAGCAAATCCAAAATGTAGTAGTATTCATTCAATTTAGCTAATACTTTACATCGTATGTCGGGGGACTCCAACCTGTAGCTCGGGAGCTTCCAGTAGCTCACCACCCACTTCCAAGTAGCTCGCCAAAGGATGTAGGAGTTATACATATTACATTACAATTTAAATTGGATTATTAACATGTCTGTTTTTATAGTAAATATCTAATATTGTGCACTGATATATTGATTTATGGTTTATGTTTGTAGGCATCTAAATACACTTCATTTAAAGGTACTTGTTACATTTTATATTGGCTCAGTTTCATGCAACACGTAAAAGGAGTAGCTCTCTGCCACTCAGTTTGTAGAAGTAGCTCACCAGGGGTAAAAGGTTGGAGACTCCTGGCGTATGTCATCAATATTTCCTGGTGGGTGTGACACCAACTGGAAGCACTTCTCTGTCTGAGGTGTGTTAGACTTTATTCTGAGCTTTATTAATAGTTTTTGGACTATCTAACAACGTTTTGGACAGTGTTTGCTAACGTGTGCATTGTGTCACCATGGAAATTGGTAATGTACAACACCCCGGCAGGATGTCACTGCAAAGTATCAAGGTTTCGGACAACACCACGTCATTCTATAAAGCTCTAATAGTCAATACAGATGGGTGGAAGCTAAAATGGATGTTGAAGTTCTTTTGTTGTAATACTTTGAGTCAAAAATAGAAATTATGAGGTTCTACATTTGGGAATTTAGCTTTTGTACATTTTTTCTTTGTGTTATGGGTCATTATCCGATAATGTTTTTTCAGTATTGGTTCACTCACTGCCTTTTGTAATGTTTTTTTTTTTCTTTTTACTACTACATTTCACAATACAATGCATTTTGTTGTTCCTTGCGCAATAAAGGAATTTTCCTCTCTTCTTTTGGAAACTTGAGTCAGTTATTTGAATGAATGGATGTTTGTTCTGCTACTGTAATCCATAAAGCTACTACATACACAAAATATGACGAATAAAGAATAATAAAATGTATTTCCTTCTTGTGTCATTCAAAAGCCTGGTGTCAATCAGTTTGTTTGATAATAGGATTCTGTTCAATGTTTACATTTTAAAGTGCCCATACTACGCTATTTTCTGATCTGTTATAATGTTTCCTCATCACAAACAGATCTGGAGTTGTGTTTCGTTTCACACAAACCCTGCAGAGTTCTGAAAATGAAAACACTGTGGTCCACCTTGTGATGTGATGTAGTCATACGCTCCATTATGTTTTTAAACTCCATACACCTACACTGCAGTCATTTGGATAATGTCAGTCGATCTCAAAAGAAAAAAGTAAAAAGTGGCTGTTAACTTTAAAAGTACCACTTCATAACATCACAAGTGGAGTGTGGATCAGGCCAGATTTTTCTGTCCAAGCCCGGTCCACGTACGACAGGGGTCTCTAACCTGTAACTCAGGAGCCACCAGTAGCTTGCCACGTCATTCCAAGTAGCTCGCCAAAGAATTTCTGAATTATAGGTTTTGAGCTGAATAACACAAATCTGATGAATAGAATGACTGTTAAAATTGTAAATGTATCATGTGTATGCCTAACTTTACTTTCTGCACTAATAAATGGATTATAGTTTGTGTTTTATATGCCTCTAACTGTTCCGATCTAAGGCTGTGGTTCTTATAATTACTCTATTTCTTGTAGCCGCTAAAATGCGAAGCTCTCTGGCATTTTCGTTTTATGATGGTAGCTCATGGAGGAAAAAAGGTTGGAGACCCCTGGCATACGACAGAGCAGTGATCGAATCTGACCCGAGCCTGACAGGCATTAAAGGGCCCATCTCATACAAAACAAACTTTTCAGAGCTTTCTACCTTCTAAGAGTATTGTGTAGGCCTTGTATATGTCACTGAAGTGGTTTTAAAGATTGATTGGGCGTTTTTTTAACAAATTGTATTTCTGTCACCCTCCCACGTGACAACGAACTAAAGCTGCTACAACGATGACGCGGCAGCTACACCTATGACGCGTTTGACGTAGCAGAAGGTGCTTTAAAAGTAGTGTGCAGTGTACACGATATAATAAGTTTATCTACTAGTGTTTATTAATACTTTACCAATCAGTAATGTTCAGCTGATGTCAACGTGGTGCGTGAGCTTCGTGCGCCTCAAAGTCCTCGTCTGATTCCGGGTCCAACACATGCGGCTGAATGTGCTGTATCGCCATGATGAATAAAAGTTTATTCCTACCACTATCAGGGTGCACGCCTGTCTCCCCCTCCCTCCCTGAGATGAGATGGGCGGAAGAAGTGCAGCTTACTCGGGGGGGATGAGCAATAGTCGGCCTTTCACAGTTCCTGGTCTGTGATGCCTCCAAAAAATCAGTAAGATTTCATAACTATTGTGTAATGGATGTTCTAAAACCCAAATTGCGCTTGTTTATGTGCAGAAGACACAATGTGAAAAGAGTTATTTTGCATGAGATGAGCCCTTTAAGATAATTGTGTCTGAACCAACTAGGCCTACTAATGACACACGTAGGATATTATTTGTGTGGCTTCTAACGGCCACAGAGACGCAAAATACAAACTCGGAATGTCCCGAAAATAATGAGAATAATCTTATGCTTCACAAATATCTGAAGTGTTGCTCCACATTTCACAAACGTGTATCTAACTTACAAGTGCAGCGCTCTGATCTTTTGAACACTTAAGAGTCTCAAAGCGAGTGGTTTTACTGTTGACAGGAAACAGCTGACATGTTGATGTGTCCGAATCTGACCCGAGCGGATTAGTTCTAAATATTTGTCTGAACCCGTCGGGATTCGGGACCCGTCCATGCTCTAATCACAAGTTGGAACAGATTTTGAGCTTTGGATATGTAAACTGAATAATAATAATTTTTACTGAAACGTGTGAATGAAACAAAACACAACTTCAGATATGTTTTAGAGAAGGGAACATTCTAACCTGGCTTAAAGCTCACAAGAATCCATTTTGTGTAAACCTTTAAACAGAACAACTGACTAAAAAACTGAACTATGGCCTGACTAATTTAAGAATCACATGTATTTCAATACATGTTTGAGCAGATTTTAACTACAGGGATACCGTTTTATGCAGAATAAGACAGGACACCTTGAAATTTAATTATTATAAATGAAATTGGCAGCAGCAAAAGGACCACTGGTGCGGAGCTAACCTTTAAAACACACTTACAGTACATTCTTTTACATCGTTACGCTTAATGCAATGACTTCAGTTCACCCAAGGGACAATACAGCTATATGTGAGAATCCTATGGAGATCAGAGTAGATTTTCCCCTTCACTGGAGTCATTATAGGTCCAGACTGTTCCTGTGCCACTGCAGATGTGTGGTTTACATCGGGTCACATGATACAGACTGGAATGTGGAGCTTTGGGGAAAAGGGCCATGCGGAGCTCCGAGACGAGGATTATTGAGGATAAGTCTGACTTTCTTTCAAGTTTATCCCGCAAATTGAGTTTCAACACCACGATAATTACAAAGTACAGCAAAAGAAATCAACAGGGATACAGTTTGTAATAATAATATCACAGGAATTCACTAGAGATTAAGTGTTTTGAGGAATCTATAATAAAAAAAACAAGTAATATAAAGATTTCTAAGAGTTATTGTTGATGCCTTTTCATGCCGTGTCTTTTTTTAATGACACTTACATTGTAGATCCTCGCTGAAGCATTAAAACTATGAATAGATGTATTATTGAAGGTAGTATGAAATAACTCTTTATATTACTTGCTTTTAGATTATAAATTCCTCAAAACAGTTTTTATTCTTTGCGGCAGAGTAAATTGTAGGAGCCTGAGAGTTGAAAAAAGAGGTATAAAGATGGATTTCTAACACAGTTAAAGTTTATTTACATCAGTGCGAGGCCCTACACTGGAGATTTGAACCCTCAAGATATCGTGATAGTGTTGTTCATTCCACTTTAGTGCAATCCAGTCTGGTTATACTTCAATTTAGGGAATACGGATATAGAATATTGGGGCCGAAACTGGGAATTTTGCTGGATCGGATATCAGTTTCCAAATATCAGTTCAGCCAATATTCTGATCGGATTATAAATCAGTGTAATAAGACTATTACTGGCCATCTTTGCCCAGAAAGTGTCAGATTTGTTAGAGCTTTAATTTCCACAAAGCTTTTCTGCAGTAACTAAAGAGAAAAGGTAGTAGCTACACAGAACATTTGGATCAGTTTTGTCTTTTAAAAAAAATTTGTTTTCAGGAAATAAATGCTGTTGGATTTGTATCAGAACTGAAAAAGCTGGATTGTAGGGAGTATTATACCTCTGATGAGAAACCAGGGACTGAGCTGGCAGTGGTCGCCCTCAGTCCAGCACAGAAATGGGACCTCTTTTGCTTTGACCACTGCTTTGCACACTCTTGACATTCCGCTAATGAACCCTGACAAGTCGCAGTGACATGAAAAAGCATTTCAGGTGACTGTATTTACTTATTTTGGACAGGCCCATGAGGTGACTTCATCATGACGCTCAGTGAGAGAAGGACAAGGGTTTGCAGCACTGTCAACAAAGTAAAAGTTGGATACTGTAAAGAATCTGAATGTAAAATTAAAGATATTTAGAGTTGTTTACTATGTTTTTGATTTTATATCTTGCATCTGTGATAGAAATTAGAATAGTTGTCATTAGTATTTATTCAGCCCTTATTAATGTCTAATTCACCATAAGTTTATTCTGCTATGTTGTTAGTGGTTGACATTTGCAAACACTTTCCAATTAATACACTCCTGCTTATTAGTCTGATACTAAGCCATTTTTGTCCATAAAGTATGATTCTTATAAGCTTTTGTTAATAAGTGTGTTGTTAGGACTAATAGCACAAGAAATGTAGTTTTTACTTATTTGTACTTAATAAATTCAGCGTCCTCTTGCATAATAAAACACTCTCTATTGGGTGTTAATAGAATCCAACTAGCCATGAATTAAGGAAGCTAAATGTATTAAGTGCAAATAAGTAAAAACTACATTTTGTGTGCTATTAGTCCTAACAGCACACTTATTACCAAAAGCTAATTAGAATCATAATTCATGGACAAAAATGGCTTAGTATGTAACAATAACCAAAATATCATGATACTGTATCGCCAAAATTCTCACAATAATATCGTGGACCATCACAATATATCGAATTACAAGTGTCTTTGCTTAAATTAAGAGTTGCAGCAATAGCTAAAAAAAAAAAAAAAAAGACAAAGAGAACTACATAGACCATGATCCTTCGCTCCATTTCAGATCAGACTACATGAAAAAATAACAGTTCTAAGCTCTTGTAAGTCTCATCAGGGCATTTTAAGAAGAAAAAGTAGCACATTAACAGTTATTAGCCTCCACAAAATATCACAATAAATATCGTACCGTGAGATGTATATCATGAAAATATCATACCAAGAGATTTGGATATTGTTACATCCCTAATCGTGAGCCTCCCCACCTTATCGTGAGCTTTCCCACGATATTGCAATAAATATTGTACTGTGAGTTTTATATCGTGGCAATATCGTATCGTGAGACATCGTTATCATATTAATAAACAGTAATAAGGAGTGTATTAATAGGAAAGTGTTTGAAAATGTCTAATAACAGAATAAGCTTATGGGGAATTAGACATTAATAAAGGCTGAATAAATACTAATTAATGACAAATTAACCATCTACAACTATTCTAATTAGCTGGTAGTTAGATGTTAATAAGTGTACCCTAAAATAAAGTGTTACCGAAATGAATCTTGTGGAAAGACTTCTCTCAATCTGTCTTTGTGCAAATGAATGTGATTTGCGCCTAACACCAGAGCAGTCATGAACATGTGTAAAGGCTCAGCAGACACAACTGACCCCACAGGAAACTCGGTGTTGGCTTAGCTGATCTCAAATGGAAGTTAAGTCACTCCGCTTTGATAAGTATGTAACTTGTATTTCTGTATAAATACTTAGAGCTCAGATGCTTTGGGGAGAAGACGGAGAGAAGGGGTGACTGGAGAAAGAGCCTAGGCCCGGTCCGTATCTGCTGTAACAAGAATAAACCTTAGTCTGTATTACAAAACCTCATCGGGCTTCGCAAGAGATATACTTTTTTTTTTTCACAATATGTCATATACAGTATTTGATGTCTCCACTATGGAAAAAACATTGGATAATTTAACTGGTAGTGCATAAAAATGAACAAAGCCAACTTTTTTTTTTTTTTTTTAACCCACCAGGGAAAGCAGATATTAATGAACTGGCATTTAAAACTGATTCTTGATGTGATATTATAAACCTGTGTGTATTTGTAATGTGTAATTTCTCTCAGACATTATAATACACTTAAATCGGTAAAGCTTTAACTAAATTGCAAAGGCTGACAAGTGACGTCAAACAAAAGGATTAAATGTAGATTCAATATTGTAAATTAGGCGTAGGATTAAATAAACAATGCTTTTTTCCCCTTTCTTTTCGTTAAATGCACATGAATTGACTTTTTCAACTCTTTTTTTTCTTTCTTTCCGTTAAATGCAAAAGACCAGATACAGGTCTCATAGGGGTGGGAAAAAAAAAATCAGATTTGGGTCACTTAGCTGCGGTCTGAACGTAGCCTATGAACCATCACAAAACTGTTTTCAAATTTTCTAAAAGTACAAAAGGTGGTGTGATGTCTTACCTTTAAAAAAATCTTGCACTTTTTTTTTTTTTTTTTTAGCCTAACGGGTACTTGATATATTTATAATTGGACATTTGCCGATGATTTCACAATTTTTATTCATTCATTCATTCATTTTATACATGTTTTGAATGTCTTTCCACACACAGAAGCAAATTTTAAAACAAATTCTATATTGTGGCCTAATGACAAATAATAGAGTCTTATATTTACATTTTTATTACACGTTACGAGCTTGGGGAACTGAAAGCGCCTCAGTCAATCGCATTCATTGACTCCGTCCTTGTTGGCGGTGAGCTATTCTTGTACATACAGCTGCCCTAGGACAAACTGACACAACTGACATCTGCGCTACTGTCCCTGCAACCACCATACTTCACATTTACACATCGGCGAGGTGGGTGAAGTGCCTTGCCCAAGGACGCCACGCACGCACGCGCTTTGGGGATTGATCGTACGATATCTGCGTTTATTGCGTAACTTTTCTGGTGGAGGCTCCGTCAAACGCTTTTCTGCATGGAGATGTTGTTTTGTCTTTCTATCTTCAAGAAAACCAAACCAGACCAAGTTACAGATCAGATCTATGGATGTTTTTCTAAGTATTTTTGAGCTATAAAACCAGCTGTAATTGAATAAATGTAAGGTAGAGCTGTTTAATGTCATACTGTTACGTGTGCCTTTAAGACTTTCCCCAAATCTACTTTTCCAACCGAATCGTAAATAAACCTGGAGCAGAGTTGAAGCAGAGTTGCGTTCCTGCACAGGCACAAACACAGGGTCACACGCTGGCCTTTCTGATAAACTGATCTTTTCAAACATTGAGGAGGATCAGGAGGATCAGAAGCTGTCTCCACTCCACTCCTCTGAGAGGCCCTAAGAGAATCTGCACTACAATACCCATAATCCCATCTGCACTCACACACAAACCTGAACCAGACTGCTACAAAACTCAACTGCATTTTTATTACTCGCAGAATTGACTCTTGTGAGCTTTGAGTCATGTTATAATGTTGTTACCTCATCAAACACATACCTGGAGTTGTGTTTTGTTTAGGGGTGAGTCATTAATTACGGTTAATTCATTTTATTGCTGTTTGTATGCCAAACAAAGCGGAATGTTTGTCAGTGCACCATGCCGGGGTACGCCAATTAGAGTATACCAAGGATCTCCAACCTGTAGCTCGAGAGCTACCAGTAGCTCTTAATTACCCCTGTAAATGTTTCATTTTGATGTCTAACTTGTGCACTAATAAATGGATAATGGTTTATGTTTAATAGGCATCTAACTGTACCTCGTCTAAAGCATGCTATAGATCAGACATGTCAAACTCAGGCCCGGGAGCCAAATTTGGTCCACAATTTAATTATATTTGGCCTGCGAGATCATATCAGATATGTATTAGAGCTGCCCGCCGGCTAAAGATAGGCTATAGAGGAATTATTTATTTAAAATATTGTTATTATTTTATATGATGCTTGTTCTGGATTCAGTGTTTAAGCAAAATTATTATTAAACATTTATTGTAATACGACAGGATTTAACATTACATATCTCGAAAGAAGAGAAAACATCCAGATGTTGTTGATATTTTTCAATAAATATTTAGTTTGGCCCACGACTTAATCCTAGTTTTTAATTTTGTCCCTCTGTGAATTTGAGTTTTTACGCCCCTGCTATAGCTCTTCTTGTTTCTTAATTTCTTGCGACATCTAAAATGGGTACATCACATTTTCGTTTCATGAAGGCAGTTCACCAGAGGTAAAAGGTTGGAGACCCCTGCAGTATACTGACACAAACAGTTCCGAACAATGGAGAAGGAAAGTGGTCTGGGTCTGCTGGACGGTAAATTTCTATTCAAATAACTACCTGATGGAAGTACTGACAAAGAAGTCGTTTATTGCAAACTGTGCAGAAAAGAGTTTGCATACCACAGAAGTTCCTTGACCCTGTGATACCATCAGCGTGCACTGAAACTGATCGAGCTGTTGGCGGTTGCAGTCCTGCAGTACAAACAAAAAGTGTCCGCAGCCTAAACCTGAACAAATGACTGGCTTCGGGAAGAAAACAAGTTACCTTTGTCTGGTATTAAGTTCCCTTTGTCTAGTATTTTGAAATGAAATGCAGTTCATTTTTTCAAGACATCTTTCCAGACACTGAAAGAGTTTGAGTTTAAAAGTGTCTGTGTGTATTATTTGATGAAGTCCTCCACTAAAATTCATTTGCATAAAACAAATGTTCCTTTTGGGCTAAATACTGTTATGCGATTAACTGAGATTATTTAATGACAAAGCCTGTAATTAACTAGATTAATTTTTTAAAATCAAGTCCTACTCCTAGTTTTGTTTCATTCACACATGTTTAAATAATCCTGCAGTATTAATCTGTCTACATGTCCAAATCTAAAAATGCTCTGTTCCATGTTGTGATGTCATGAGTGGTAGTAGTAATTTAAAGTTAAAAACCACATTTTACCTTACTAGTTCAGAAGAGATTGGCAAAAAAAGGCACATGGAGTTTAAAAACCCAATGAAGCACTTGGGGAACGGAGAGTTTTCACAACACAACTCCAGTTTTTGTTTTCGTACAGTTGTATAACCAGCCCTTGAGGTCAAAATACAGTATGTCTGCCACGTGCTGTATACATCGAATTAGAAAGCGTTTTAGTGTTAGATAATGAGGAAGTGCAGGTTAGCATGCTGGTTGTTGTTAGTTTTACCATCACGGCAAAACTCAATGTTCAATTACAGGTGTTTTATTGCTCAAAATAGCTTGGAAAACACATATATATTGAATAAAATGTGTGGTTTTATATTGGCTCATACAGTTATTAAGTCTATCTATTAATTCAAGGAAGTACAAGAACTTGCAGCACTACAAAACAAAAACAAAACAAACCACAACTCCATGGATCATGACAGAAAGGGTCCAAGCTGAAGCAAAAGTACCAAACGCATGAACAACAAGTTTGCATTCACAGCTTCACTCACGGTACATATAAGACAAAATATAAATTGAAACCAACAAAATTCAATGTATAATTCATTCATTCTTCTACAGTTTTGGACTTTTTAAAATCATCACTCTGGTTGTTCCACAAACTGACCCCTTTACCGGAAACACATTTTTTTTTAAAGATGCCAGTTTAGATTTGCTTTTTTTTTTGTTTTTTGTTTATGGTCGAACAAACTAATACTAACGTTAACAAAGGTACAAAAGTTTATCGTTTAGGATCGTACAAAATAAACCACAATGAGAATGAAAAGAATTAAGGATGTTTTGTTTTTGTTTATAGTCATGCAAACTAATACTAACGATAACGAAGGCACAAAAGTTTATCGTTTATGATCGTACAAAATAAATGATGTGTCTGTTTGTTTGTTCGTCTGTTCCATGCATAACTCTTGAACCGTTCATCGGACCAATCTCAAATTTGGAGGGTGTCATCCTAATGGGAAGGGTGTGTGCAGTGCCAATTTTCATGTTGTTATGCCAAAAAATGCCAAAGATCTGGTAGGTATTAATTGGAAACTAGGACAAAAACATGTGCAATCTGACAAATTCCGCCTGTACTTATTTCCTCATGTCCTTTTACCGACATAGACATTAAGATAATATTACATTAATGGCGTAACATCCCTCCAATAATCTCTGTGTACTGGTTTTAGTCGCCACAATGTACCGAATACACACCGACACACACGGACCTGAGTGTGCGTGTGTGCGGGGCCTGTGATCTGATTTGCTGCTGACACACTGTGAGGCTAAATCAGACAAATGTCCAGCGCCTGTGGCTAACACCATTCCCCTCTATTCCTTTTCGCAGTTATCTTTCATTTAGCACCTTAATGTTTCAGATCCACAAATTGTCAAGACCTGTGTGTTTTTGTATTTTGTATTTTTTTTCAGACCCATTCATGAATTTGTTATGAAAGCAAAAGACCTCGCCCCATTGTCTTCTCCCTGTATTGTCAAATGGTTCTTACAATCTGCTATAATGGATACACTTTTTTCAATAGCAAATATACTTGGGTCAACTAGGTGTCAAAATGCTATACAAAATATTACCGTATTTTTCAGACTATAACTCGCACTTTTTTTCATGGTTTGGGTGGTCCTGCGACTTATACTCTGGTGCGACTTATATATTAACATTTTCACAGGCTCTAAGCTTGTGTGTCAGTATCTGAAGTGACAGTGGTATAGGAGCAGCACTCTACTGCGCACGTCTCCTGCTGAAAGAGCCTCTGTCCTGTCTGGGATCATGTCAGTCGATCGCACCATTACTTCTGTACCACAGACAATTTTACATTTAAACAAACTTATTAAGACAACTGAGAAGACTGAACACAAATGCCCCCAAAAAGAAAATATTGTGCAGATTACAAGCTGCAAGTAGCGAAATATGCAGCTGAAAACAGTAATCGAGCAGCAGAAAGAAAGTTTAGAGTAAGCGAGAAAGGGTGCACCATGCAACTTTCCTTGAAGTCATTGGATGGATCGAAAAAGCCTGGACTTCAGTGACAACTGAAACCATCCTGTCTGGATTCAGAAAGACTGAAATATTTCTAACTGGAACTGATGCTGAGTCTGATGACAGTTTGACAGAAGAGGAAGCGGCGCTCTGTTTACCTCCAGAGATCGTGGAGTTGCTCAGAAGTGACACCAAGGATGAAGAATTCAATGGATTTAGTGATTTGGAGTGAGATGTAGAGTTTCATGAACTTGTTCTGTTCTGTTGTTTATGCTATAGTTTATCTGAAGAACTGTTCATATGTGACGTTAACAGTCTGTTGTTCTCTGTTCTATTGTTATTACTAGAACTTGCCTTTCAACATGAAATGTCAGTTCCTGGTCTCTGATTTTATCAAATAAATTTCCCCCCAAAACTGTGACCTATACCCTAGTGCGGAAAATACAGTACATGATGCGTAAAGGTCCTATATTACACAAAATTGACTCATGAGTTTTTAGTCATATTAGAATGTTTTTACTTCCTCAAAAACATATCCGCAGTTGTGTTTTGTTTCATTCACACGTGTTTGAGTAACCTTTTATTAGTCAATATCTGATGAAAAACCTTGAAATCTACCAATGCACAACATGACATCACAACATGGAACAGAGCATTTTGAGCTTTGGAGATGTAGCAGACTAATAATAAAGGGTTACTCAAACGTGTGCATGAAATGAAACGCAACTTCTGGTATGTTCTTGAGAAGGGAACAGTATTATAACACGGCTTAAAGCTCTCAAGAGTCCAATTTGCACAATATAGAACCTGCAAATTGCAAGTTACAAGTTACAGGTAAGATCTGTGCTGTGAAGAGACGACCTCACACTTTTCAAGGTATTTCTTCCAACATCAAAACCTCCAGGCAAAGCAATAACATCTCCATATATAGCAACTAACTAGGTAGCAGAAA
The DNA here is from genome assembly GCF_026225935.1 of Boleophthalmus pectinirostris. Lineage (NCBI taxonomy): Eukaryota > Metazoa > Chordata > Actinopteri > Gobiiformes > Gobiidae > Boleophthalmus > Boleophthalmus pectinirostris. The sequence continues at coordinate 30,961,339 of NW_026571018.1, read as the reverse complement.
CCAAAAGTCAAATATGAAACTGAATACACACTAGTGAAGACACCAGACACGTTAATACCTCGGGTCAAGCCTGGAAGTGCTCATAAAAACATAACTGTGCTGTGTAAAAGAAACTACTTTGAAACATGAGTCAAAGTACACCATAGACTACAAACACATCAATGTATATTATTTGAAGTATTTTGTGTCCTACACTGAAACGTGATAAAGCAATCGCATCCCTCCACGAGAAAAGTTACATAGTGTGCAAAGTTTCCAAAGCTAAAGTAAGCTCAAATGTTAAAGGTGCATTGTGTAACTTTTTGGTTGAGGGTCGGTCACCTGCTTGTTTCCATGGATACGTAATTGCTCTGCCTGGTATGTTCCACAGTATAACATTAAACAGCTTTACCTCACATTTATTCATTTATCCAACTACAGTTTTACTCTTTTTTTTAATGTATTTATTTTGGGCAAGTAAGAGGTTTACATTCTTATACAATGGAACATGTAACATTAGTGAAGTTATAATAGAAATAACCACAAAAAAGAGAAAAAAATGCCCAAAAAAGGAGTGGGAAGAATTAAACTTATTCAATCCCACCCCTGCCTTCTGATTTAATGCAAGCTTTCTTTTTCATTTTTCAGACATTATAAATTAAATTATATGAACCACTTACAGATCTGACCTGTAACTTGATCTGGTTTGGTCTCCATGAAGACAGAAAAGTTTAATGCCATACTGTGAAACATTCCAGACAAAGCAATAACATCTCCATGGAGAAAAGCGTTTGACGAACCCTCCAACAGAAAAATTACGGAATGGACTAAATGATGGTTAAGCAGAGGTGGGACCAAGTCGTCGTAAGGCTCAAGTCTTTAACTTCAAGTCCGAGTCAAGTCCCAAGTCAAACAGAGGCAAATCCAAGTTGAGTCTCGAGTCACTGGCCCGTAAGTCCAAGTCAATTCCAAGTCGTCTGCTTTGAGTTTTCAGTCATTTCAAGTCTATACTCTAAGTATACGTACCAAATATAGCTTATATTTTTGCAATTTATATGATTGTACTTACACTAAATACTAATATTTATACTAAATTGTACTTATAAAGGCATAGTATTTTTAAATATGAGAATTTATGGAGTATATAAGAGTTATAGAAATGCTATTTTTTCCTTTTTAAATGTCTTGAATGAGGGAATCATTACAGTCAGAACAAAACAAATTCAGATTTAAAAGTGCTTCTCAAGTCTTCTCAAGTAACAGGCCTCAAGTCCGAGTCAAACCCCAAGTTACTGACCTTCAAGTCCAAGTGGAGTCCCAAGTTTTAGACCATTTTATCAAGTCTCAAGTCCTAAAAACAGTGACTCAAGTCTGACTTGAGTCCAAGTCATGACTTGCAAGTCCCCCACAAAAATACTTTTGCATACTGCGAACAATTTGTATTTTGCGTGTGTTATTGTAAAGTTGTATCACTATCTAGAAAAATATTAACCAAAGAAATTTAAAAATACAAATAAAAGCATCTAGAGTGCACCTTTATTAGCTTCTCATTTGCAGTGTAACAAAAAAAAGCAGCATTAACACTCTTGACGATCCTTTCTTTGACACGGTGTTGCATTCCTCGCCCGTGGCCAGACCGTCCCCTATGCCCACACTGCACTACTATATTACTACTATATGAGCTGAAGCACTGTAGGCTCTCCATTGTTGGTTTATTATAACAAGTGTGCGTCTATAGCGTCTGCGGAGGATCTGTCTGTCGTCGCGGCCGCAGCCTTTCACCACGCTGTAAAAGGAGGTCATATGTGTGTGCAAAGTAATGTCAACACAAAAGAAGCTAAGTGTATGCAATCAGGAACACGTACAAAGGTTGTGTTTATGTTCTAAATTTTCATGTCATGATTTCAAATGGAGGGCAGGGACCAAGCTAATTTTACGGGAGATTTACTGGTTTGGAAAGACATAACCAAATAACCACACCTTATCATTTTTGTGACTTGGGAAAACAGAACGGCTATAATATACTTTATTTTTAACCTCTTTCAACTGATATCAAGTACATATTCTGGGCATTGTGAAAAAAATAATAAAAAATTTACTTTTGTTTATGAGGACAGAGAAGACTTTGACCTTTGTGCTGGGTTTTGTTTCATGGGGTAATTACAGAGATAGTACAAAGACATATTGTGCTTGTGTCTGCTATATAGTTATATTCTATGACACACGAGGATCATTCTGTTATAATTTGCACATTTTTAATCAAAATAATGATCTGAATTGACTTAACAAAAGAAGCAAGTGCGCTGACTTCCGTAAGAAACCTGCAGTATCTGATCATCACAACAAAAATGCCGCGCGGCCGTCGACTAGAGCATAGGAACCTGACCGAAGACGGGTTTGGACAAATATTTATAACTTATATTCAGGCTCGGTTCGGACTCGGACACATCAACTCACAAAACAACTCACTTTGAGACTCTGAAGTGTTCAAAAGATCAGAGAACTCTGCACTTCAAGTTTAGACACAAGTCAAAACTGTGTTGTTATTATTATTTGTGAAATGTGGTGCAATACTAAAGATACGTGATTTTTAAAGCGTAAAAGATTGGCGATGAAGTCCACAGGAAGCAGAGTCACTATCGCGAATCTGCAGCTTCACCTTGATCAGTGCACTGTGTGGATGTAAACAGACAAGAGAACTATTTTCGCCTTTTTTTCTTTTAACGCTTCAAACTGGATCCACAGCGCGGTTTTGTGGACTGGATGTCATTATTTGTGAAGGACAATTTCAATGAATCATGTGGATGAGACGCTGCACTTCAAGTTTACATCTTTACGAGAGGTCTTCTCATTATTTTTCGCTATATCCCGAGTTTGTGTGGCCTCTAACGGACACAGAGATGCAAAATACAAACAATATCCTACGTTTGTCATTAGTCGGCCTTTGAAAATAGTGTGATCAGCAATATGGTGTGCTGAAAATAAGTGAAAAGATTGCTCAGATCAGCATACGCCCACTGGTCTATAATTACTTTGCTCTCCAATTGGTGATAGGCGTAGGATTCTGGATTTGCTACAGTAACTTGATGTGCAGCTATCCATCGAAAGTGCTGGCACAGCTTTTTGTTCTGATGACGTTAGTTATTAAAGTTATTCAAGTTATTAAAAACAAACACTACCAAAAATTTTAGAACACCCAAATTTTTCCAGTTATTTTTTGCAATTCAAGTCGTGCAAGTCCAATGAAGGAGCTTGAAATGGTACAAAGGCAGAGGTTTAAAAAAAAAAGATAAAAGACAACAAAACATAAGTCCAAGCTCAGCCAGGAAAAAAAGAACAAGATGGTAAAACTTGAAAACATGAAGTGTCCAGCACAGTCTCCAGACTTTAAACCCCATCGGAGCTGGTTTGGGATGAACTGGACAGAAGAGTGAAAGCCAAGAACCTACAAGTGCCACACATTTATGGGAACTTCTGCAACAGACTTGGGAAGAACTTTCTGAAGAATATTTGATTTCTATTGTAAAAAGAACGAGCCACGAGTGTGTTCAGCTGTTATATCTGCCAAAGGCGGACACTTTCATGAATCAAAAGTTTAGAATACGTGGAAAAAGTGTTCTAAAACTTTTGATCGGTAGTGTACTTGTTTGCCACGATGCTCCAGTACAGAAACACACAACGGTGCATAGACTCAGTTTCCTCTAAAAGGCTACACTCTTGATTATATATTCATGCATTACAGTCTGGTCATATTGGAAAAAATGTAATTTACTCAACATTACCCGTTATTAACACCACAGCCTTTTACAATCCACTGGCCGTTCACTGAGCTCAGCCGAGTATCGACCCAACACACATTACGAACACAAACTGCAAGGTCACGCTGCACAATCAATAAGAAAGAAAGATTGAAAAAAAAAAAAAAAAGAATTAATCATTTCACGTCTTATTCTTTCACTTGGGGCGGTGCTGTCACGGCCAACAGTCAATCCTTTTTAGAGTGTATGTCATGTGAAAATGAGTTCTTCCTCACAGAATGGCTCGCAGTGGATAATCGAATCAAACCAGAGTCCGCAGCTCCAGCAGCTAGAGGCAAGGTGAACAGACACCCATGAAAGCTGAGACTGCTTAAAGCCTGGAATTATTTTTAAACAGGGCATATTACACGACTGTGGGGTATTTATGGGAGATGTAACAATAACAGAAAAATCATGAATTTGTATCGTCAAAGGTCTCACAATAATATCCCAAACTGTCACAATACATTGAATTTCAAGTCTCTTCGCTTAAATGAATAGTAAGTGGTGCAGCAATAGCAAAAAAAAACAGAGGGAACTACATAGACCATGATCCTTTGCACCATTTCAGTGCAAACTACAAGAAGAAATAACCGTTCTAAGCACTTTTAAGTCTTAGTTATTTGGATTAAGTCTTGTCAAGGCGTTTTTAAAAAGCAGCATATTCACAGTTTCCACAAAATATCGCAATAAATATTGGACCGTGAGATTATATCGTGAAAATATCGTATCGAGGGATTTAGATATCGTTACGTCTCTAGAATTAATTTCTAACACATAACATATTTAGATCACCGTGTTACATTTTATTGTTTTGGAAATGCTATAATCCACAAAAACGAAGTATTCGGCAACGTTTAAGTTTTGGTTTTGATTTGGAGTCGCCCCTCGCTTTGCTCTCCGCGCTAAGCCACTCTCCCTTCACAGCATAACGTCACAATCGGAGTGCATTTTGCTAATAAAACTACCGTACATCGTATCAGGTTTGTGAAGTCGTAGTTAGGACTGTCATGATAATTCAAAGGTAGCACATTTCAAATAGACAGACATGTCAAAAATCGTATCAAAAACAACAACAAAAATCAACACTAAATGCAAAGACATTGTACACATGATAAACACTGAGCACCAAAATATATCGTTTCAGATTTGATATAGGAATTATCCTGACAGGTCTAGTTATAGTGTATTGTTTTGTATCACGCTTTTATTTATGGAAAAACTATGTGGGAGCAAAGGTGACGTAAACTTGTACAACCTGTACTACTAACCGTAAGGAGGGTTCGAATAGGGCCTGGGAGAGATTGCAAGATTACTCAAAACATCCATGGATGACATCAAAACAGGGTTCCCACGGTCATGGAAATCCAGGAAAAGTCATGGAAATTGAAAATGCCATTTTCCAGGCCTTGAATTGACAAAGTTCCATGGAAGTTTTGGAAAACTCATGGGATTTTAGTATCTCTTTCACGCAGCTACATCATTCTGTTAAGTTCTCATTAGGCTATTATGATTATTTTCACATGTATGCACCTTTTTTTTTAAAAGACACAGCAATAAATGCACTGACAATATTTTGAATTAAGTTAAAAAACTTAAAAACTATAATACCAAACCATAAGGTGAGTGGAAAGGGTTAACATCTCATATTTAGCCCTAAAAGTCTGATCAATTCTACACTTGTAGAGTGCCGTAAAGTCATGGAAAATTTACTTTAGGTCATGAAAAAGTCATGGAAAAGTTTAGAAATGTTGTCAGTGAAAAAGAGTGGGAACCTTGTTAAAAAAAAAAACACATCAGGCAGGTTTTTGATGAGGAAACAATGTTGCAACATGGTAGAAAGGTCCAAAAAGCCGATTTTGTGTAATACTACCTCTTTAACATTTCTATACCAACTATAAGGATAAATATAATGTGCCTGTGTATAATGACCTGTGTAACTTTTTGCTTGTTTCTATGGAGATGTCACTACTCTGTCTGGAATGCTCCACAGTATGACATTAAAGAGTTTTACCTTACATTTATCAGGTAAGGTTATCAGTTACAGGTGGTTTTATAGCTCAGACATATAAAGAAAATCAGGCATTCTGACTGTGAGTGGGGTCGCCTCTCCAGAGATATGACCTGTAACTTGGTCTGGTTTTGTCTCCATGAAGATCAAAAGGTTTAATGTCATACTATAAAGCAATAAGATTTCCACAGAGAAAACAGTTCAACGGACCGTCCACCTGTAAAGTTACGCAACGCACCTTTAAGTTCGACTGCCTGAGATTTGATCCCAAGATTTCACAACTCGCTATCTCTGGTGACATTTGATAAGAGGAAATGAGGCTGATGTAATTCTCCGGGGACGCCGCCGCCTACTTTTTGTGGAAGACAAATTTTAAGTTTCGTTCTGGTGGTGAGGTCGTGGTTTGCTAACCTATATACTGTACAGTCATTTAGCGGGTTGTATGTTCGGTTTAAAAGAGGGCAGGGCAAAACCAGATTCCAGTTTAGATTCTTGCATGCCCATTAACTCACTTTAGGAGAGAATAAAGGTGCGGCATTATCTCTGAATGGCTGTGATAGGCATGATACAACAGATAAAAGTAGCACATGGACTACGTTGTTAAAAGGTGCATTATCAGGGTGACCAGATTTGCAAAACCAAAAACTGGGACACTCCCGGAGTTGTTGGCAATAATAAAATTGTGAAATGAGAGCACCACTAAAGAAAATAGTTATGCGTGCCCGTTCATGAGTTATTCATGACTAACGTATGAGTCAGTATAGTCACATTTTCTTTGTGTTTTGGTCATTTCTAAGCAGCTTTTTTGTATTTTACCAAAAGAAATGCCTCTCTTTACTGTTGCCAGGTGTCAAATTGGTCAAAAATACGGACACCATGGGTATTTCTTGTATAAAACTGGGACAAATCAATGGTTTTGGATAAATCTGCTGGGACAAGGGACACAGGGCTCAAAACTGGGACTGTCCCGGGTACATAGGGACGTGTGGTCATCGTATGCACCGTGCAACTTGTGCCTGCGTACGGGCTTGTCTCCATGGAGATCAGCCTCATTTCCTCTAATCAAATGTTGCCAGAGATGTGTGTTGAGTTGTGAAATCTTGAGATCAACTCTAACTCACTGTAATTTAAAGATGCATTGTGTAACTTTTGGGACTGAGGCTTTCTCAAACGCTTCCCTCCCTGGAGATGTTATTATATAGCTTTGCCTAGAATGTTCCACGGTATGACTTTAAACATATCCATCTCTCATTTATTCATGACTGGTGTTTCTATTGCTCAAAACTACAGTAATTCCTTCTGTGAATATGGGCGCCTCTCCACAGATCTGAACTGTACGCACTGTAGCATAGCGCTGTCTAGATAGCTTTAATTGATACTGCAGAACATTCTAGCCAAAGCAATAACCGTTCCATGGAGGCACGACAAATATATTTATATGAAGACAGCACCAAGAATTTAGCCTGATTTCATTTCGTGGAAACCGTCTGACCTCGCAGCATTAGGATTCGTTCACTTGACGGAAGGCGGGTACTTTTTTTTATCTAACCAATCGCTGCTATTTGGTCATGACATTTGTAATGCACCACTAATGGGTTTAACTGGTATATTAAGCTTTTCCCAAATCCCGTAGGAAGAAGGGCAACAACGTCTTTCCCCTTGATAAAATTCACCAAACATTCTCTTTGTTCCGGCTTTAAATCCTTGATCTCGGGAATCGTTACCAACACAGAATATATGACTCTTTGCTGATTGGCTGGTGCCCGAACTCGCACTTCCAGAGTTTTTGCGAACCGTCTAGTGTACTCTGATTCCTGACCTCTGTCGCTGGAGCCTGGCTACCAACAATTAGAATCTCTATCAAATGCACTAACGTCTTAAAGCGAATCCTAATTACATAACCCCATAAATGTATACATATGGTACAATAGCTTTGGGCGTAATATTACAGCATCAGTTTTCTGCTACAAGACTTAAACATGCCTGATCTTGTGCAGCGAGAAAAGTGACATCTGCACTGTTCACTGTTATAAGACTAATGTACAGAACAGATGGTATATTAATTAACCTTAATAACGCACACTGAGAGCTAATTCATAACGAGCAACGAATGTATCAAGAAAAATGCACTACTTTATTACTATTATTGTCACTATTATTATTATTAATACTATTATTATTATTACTATTACTATGATTATCACTATTACTTTTACCATTACTATTAATATTATCACTATTGCCATTACTTTTACCGTTACCATTATTATTATTATCACTATTGTTATAATTTTTACTAATAATATTATGATCACTATTACTATTACTATTATTAATACTATTATTATCATTACTATTACTATGATTATCACTATTACTATTACTTTTACCGTTACTATTACTATTATTATCACTATTGCCATTACTTTTACTATTACTATTATTTATTACTATTATTAATACTATTATTATATTACTATTACTATATTATACTATTACTATTACTTTTACCATTACTATTACTATTATTATCACTATTGCCATTATTTTACGTTACTATTACTATTATTATTATCATTGCTATTACTTTTATTATTACTATTATCATCACTATTACTATTACTTTTACCATTACTATTACTGTTATTATTACTATTACTATTACTTTTACCGTTACTATTACTATTATCACTATTACTATTATCTATTATATTACTATTATTATTACTATTACTTTTACTATTACTATTATTATCATTATTACTATTGTTATTAATACTATTACTATTATTATTACTATTGCTCTTATTATTACTTAATTAATTATTATCACTATTACTACTGTTATTATTACTTTATTACTTTTACTATTAGTTCATGAATTAAACGGCAAAAACATTATGTACTTTCAAGCCACTCAAAGCGCTTTACATCAAGGAACCACTCACCCGTCCACATGCATGTTCATACACCAGTGTGCGCTGAGAGCGGGGGAGAGGCAGCTTAAGTGTCTTGCCCGAGGACACAACAACACTATTCGAGTACAGCAGCTGGAACCGCACCGCCGACTCGCGGGTACGTATGTGGACCTGACCAACAATGTTTGACGCCAGGTGTGGGAGTCGAACCGCCAACTTTCGCGTCAGCAAAACTGCTCTTCCGATTATGAGACGGAGGTCGTTGTGCTGCCTGGAATGTTCCGCAGTATGGCATTAAATTGATCTAGCTTGGATTTATGTAACTGAAGTTGTTTTTGTGTATTCTCTGGCTAAAGAGTCGTTCAAGCCAGAATTTACAGTATTTCAATCCCTACCCTTTTGTCATCATCTCGTCTTCTAACAAATCTATTTTCCAATTTTAGGAAGAAAACAGACACACACACACACACACACACTTATAAAGATTAAAATGTGAATGATAATAATAGAAATCATAACACATCTACTGTAATGGCCTGGTGGCTCAAAGGCATATTTATTTAAGCCAAAAAAACTAAACAAAAAAAAACAACTTGAATGTGTTCGTGGAAAAACAGAGGGTGTGGAGCGAGAGAAATAAAATGGAGGGAGAGAGAGCAAAGGGGAGAGAGTACATGAGAGAGGGAGAGAGAGAGAGGGGGAGGGAGGGAGGGAGAGTGTGTGTGTGTATGTGTGAAAGAGAGAGAGAGAACGAGAGGGAGGCACAGAAAGTGTGTGTGAGAGAGGGGGAGGGAGAGAGAGTGTGTGTGTGAAAGAGAGAGAGAGAAAGAAAGAAAGCGAGGGAGGCAGAGAAAGTGTGTGAGAGAGGGGGAGGGAGAGAGAGTGTGTGTGTATGTGTGTAGTGTGAAGAGAGAAAGTAAGAAAGAAAGAAAATGAGGGAGGGAGAGAGGGTGTGTGCGAGAGAAGGAGGGAGAGAGACAGAGTGTGTGTGTGTGAAAGAAAGAAAGAAAGAAAGCGAGGAAGGCAGAGAGTGTGTGAGAGAGAGGGGGAGGGAGAGAGAGTGTGTGTGAAAGAGAGAGAGAAAGAGAGGGCGGCGGAGAGAGAAAGTGTGTGTGAGAAAGAGGGAGGGAGAGAGTGTGTGTCAAAGAGAGAGACAGAGAGAGAGAGAGAGAGAGGGGGAAAGAGAGAAAGTGTGTGTGAAAGAGAGAGAGAAAGAGGGAGGCAGAGAGAGAGGGAGAGAGAAAGAGAGGGAGGCAGAGAGAGAACGTGTGTGTGAGAAAGAGGGGAGGGAGAGAGCGTGTGTCAAAGAGAGACAGAGAGAGAGAGAGAGAGGGAGAAAGAAAGAAAGAAAGCGCATGAAAGAGGGAGGGAGAGAGAGTGTGTGTCAAAGAGAGAGGAGGAGAGAGAGAGAGAGGAGGCAGAGAGAGAGAGAGAGAGAGAGAGAGGAGGGGAGAGAGCAAGAGAAAAAGTGTGTGAAAGAGAGAGAGAAAGAGGGAGCAGAGAGAGGGGAGAGAGAAAGAGAGAGGCGAGAGAGAAAGTGTGTGTGAAAGAGGGAGAGAGAGAGTCAAAAGAGAGAGAGAGAGAGAGAGAGAAGAAAGAAAGAAAAAGCGCATGAAAGAGGGAGGGAGAGAGAGTGTGTGTCAAAGAGAGACAAGGGAGAGAGAGTAAGAGAGGGAGGCAGAGAGAGAAGGTGTGAGAGAGAGGGAGGGAAAGTGTGTGTGTCAAAGAGAGAGGAGGAGAAAGAGAGAGTGAGAGAGACAGAAAGAGAAGAAAAAGAAGGGAGAGAAGATGAGAGAGGAAGAGGGAGGGAGAGACAGAGAGAGAGAGAGAGAGAGAGAGATCCGAGAAAAAGAAAGAGATAACAAAAGAGGGGAAAACTGAAAAAAAGAGAGAGAGAGAAAAAGCGAGAGAGCCCAAAAGAGAGAAAGAGAGAGATGTAAGCAGCATTGATAATCAGCTGTGCCTCCTGCGAACACCGTGTCTCTGGCTAGTTTAATGGAAGTAAACAGGACCATTAGTGGTAAAAGTAGTATTTTTCTCCACAGGTCAACAGTAATGGAGCAACCACAATAAAGCCCCTGAAATCCTCCTCCCTCCACGCTCACGTAAACGACAGGCCGGCCATTCGAGCTGCTATCAAAATATGTTGTCGGCGCACAGCTACACACCGATGTCATATTATTGCACTTCCAAGACAACTACCGTGCCACAAAATACTCAAAATAAAAGAGCGCAGGAGTGACAAATGTTTTAGACTGCGACCAAAACGCGACGAGTCAAAAGTCTGGACACACCTTCTTTTTTACCTCCGCCAAGGAGGTTATGTTTTTGCCGGCGTTTGTCTGTTTGTTTGTTTGTTTGTTTGTCTTTTAGCAACATAATTCAAAAAGTTATGGACCGATTTTGATGAAATTTTCAGGATTTGTTGGAAATGTGAAAAGGAAGAACTGATTTCATTTTGGGGGTGATCCGGAAGAAATCCTGGATTCTGGATCACTTTGAAATTTTTGTTAACATTGTGGTAAATGGGGCCATAAATTTGGTTTCTCAATATGTCGGTTAATTATTGACCAAACCCCATGAAATTTGACTCAGGGATGGACAATGGGATCCTCTTTCATATTCCAAAGGCTGATCCGGATCTGATCCAGAAGACTGATTTTATTGCAATTTATATAAAAAATGGGGGTAGTCCTTGGCGGAGGTCTGCGCTCTCTGAGTGCTTTTCTAGTTTCTGTATGTTTACCACTTTTTATATTTTATTTACACCCAGATGACATTAAATATATGATGCAAGATGTATGGAATTATGGAGCCAAGGAAACAAAAGTTAATCACAACTAAATATATGTTTTTATGTTTTATATGCAACTCTTCAAAGTAGCCATCCTTTGCTTTTTTTTTTTACAGTGCAGTAAAACCTTGGCCTTCTCTTAATGAGCTCCATGATGAAGTCTCCTGAAATGGTTTTCACTTCACAGTTGTGCCGTGTCAGGGTCAAGAAATGCCAAAAGGGCAAACCAGGATTCAAAACAAAGGGTGGCTATTTAATCTTGGGATGGAAATTCATATTGTGGAAAGATTTGTCTCAATCTGTCTTTGTGTAAACGAATGTGGTTTCTACCCGAGACCAGATCACCACAAGAAAATATTGATTATGATTGATTAAAATAAAATAGTGATTAGTTTGTCTTTTAGAATCACATTTGGCCTTGTAACTAAAACTCATTTGGTTTGGTAGTTAAAGACAGTGTTAGATTATACACTGAAACGAATCACTAGCAAGTACTTCTAGCTACACTGTTTCCCGTTTGTCTATGATTTGTTTAAACTGTTTTCCGCAATAGCATCATATGACCACTGCCACGAACCCAGCGAATCAGGAAGGAGCAAGTCACAGTGACGCGGTCCAGTAAGGACGACAACTAGAGCTTCTACGTCAGAGTGTCAGTGTTTTTTTTACTCAGATGAATTCATGGGAGCTGGCGACACCAGATCGTTCCGTCTCTGGAGTCATTTTCCATCGGATTATTGTGGACGAACACTGCATCCACGACGAAAACGACTCGAATACGTACTAGTGTGGATGGGGCCTTAGAATGACCCTTTAATGTAAACATGTCTGTTCCCTTTTGCTTGCTAATTTTGTCCGGAACTGACAAATGCACGTGAATATGGAGGCAAATAAGATCAAGTACATCTGGCCACACCTCAGTAGGAGTCATCATTTTCTCAGTTTGAAATGTATATGTCCTTAGGTCATCTCAGTGTATATAAACTTCGGGGTCAAATGGAGTAGGGACATACTGCTAATGAAGAGAGACAGTTGGTCCATATCTGCTGTAACAAGAATAAAACTTTGCCTGTATTCTAAAAACTCATCGGGCTTTGGAAATTGATTAATTATTTATCATCAAGAGATAATACATAATCTCTTATTTTGAGTTTATCTTTTGTTTCTTGCATTCCATATGTGTCAGTTTTGATGCCTTCAGTGAGAATCTACAACGTTAATACGTAATTAAAAAGTATGTCTAAACTTTTGACTGGTAGTGTGTATATATACAAAATAAAGTAACAAAATAACAATGTATTCTTTCACAGTCACCAGACAGAGGTAAGACTGATCTGTGGTTTGTTGATCTGTAGAGCAGAACGGGGAAAAGATGCAACCTCAAGAGTTTATGAACTCACAAATATCAGACATTCATCTGTCTGCACATAATACACAGTGAAATTATCAGAAGATTCTCACCAATGTTTTGTGCAACACTTGAAGCTCAACCAAGACCTATCCTTGGGTTTCAGAGTGACGACAATGAAGACTGCTGTCATAGCGATTGACAATTTAAAAGTGGCTATTGTGAAAATGGCTCAAAATATCACAGAAACTGAAAACCACAGTCATGTCAGCATATTTCTGATGGATGCGCACAATATTATTTGACTACTTCTATTGAAATAAAAATATATAGAGATCAATATAGTTTATTTGGTCAATATCACTCTCACATGCAGTAATATCTCATTTCTTTCCCTGTATTTCCTTGTATACAATAATACATCCTTCCATTCTGATCAGATAAGAAGTACGTGACATCATTACGAAGGCCCTCACATGTCAGAAGGACGGACAGTTGATGGTTCCTCTGAGCTGTAACAGAACCGCTTAAATAAATCAGAGGAGAATGTGTGGCAGTTTAAAGACAGCACCCTAATGTGGGCCATATGCGCCGCTGCTAACACAAACCAGAGCCTGACAGACAAGACAGTGGGAAAAGTGCAGCGCTCCCGACCAAACGGGCCCAGATGGAGAGAGACAGAACGCAGGAGTGAAACGAACCACCAAACACAAGCACAGGAAAATAAACAATGCAAACTTTCAATTATCACCATTAAAAATAGATTAGAAATGATTGAATGGCCTTTTCAAATGAAATGTCTTAATCCTGTTAAAGGAGCACTGTAAAGGTACAAAACTGACTTTAAGACATGTTAGAGTTAGGGACGGGCATTCGATAAAATTTTCTTAATCAATCGTCAGGGGGAATTAATGATTGATTTTTGATTAGCCATTAACGTTTTTAGATTAAAATAATCATCATTAATACTGTTACTAATCTGCATAAACCATCACCACTATAGAACCATATCAGCCCATTTGACATTATAAAGTGTTTAATGCAGCTTTGACACATTTGTTTACGTTTTACAAAACTTAAAACCACATGGCTCATTTGCATAAACTATAAGTGCTGAAAAAAACAGCTCTTTCCTTGTGCACTGATGCAATTCAGCTTCTGTTGGACTAAAGAACACAACTCAGTGGAATATGAATGTTCTCTCTGTGACAGAGGGATGTTGATGATGATGGTGATGATGATGGTGAGTCTGTTCTGTGTGTGTGATGTGCTGGAGATGGTTCATGTTTTCAGAGATCAGATTGCTCATTTCACTTTATTTATGTTGGTCACTTTATTTATTTTGGCTCCTGTTGTGATGAAAAGACTGAAAAGTGTCTTTTGGACACATGTGCACTCAACTTTATGTTGCAGTAACCGAGATGCACCATGACGGAACCGGGATACTCAAAAAACTCGATTATACCCGGGACACTGATGTGTATGTACACACACTCACTGAGTGGTACAGTGATCTCCAAGGAGGTGCCAGAGCCTAAACTGACTGACTGGGACTGTGAGGCTGCAATTCCAGTGTTTGTGCTGTCAGACGCAGCCTCGTCTCCTTGCGCTACACTACACAAAGCAACCTACATTTGGTTTGTCTATAAAAAATGTATGTGATCAAAGAAATTCTTAATGAACAATTATCAATTAGTCGACTAATCATGCCCATCCCTAGTTAGAATGTTGTTACCTCATCAAAATATACCTTGTTTCATTCACACATTTCACTAATGCTTTGTTATCAGTTTGTCTACATCTCCAAAGCTCACAATGCTCTGTTTCACCTTTTCATGTCACGTAGTGGCAGTTTTCAAGTTAACAGCCATACCATTTATTTTTGTTCAATAAAGATTGGCAATCCAATCAAATCCAATGATCCAAATGATTCTAGTGAAGGTCTATATAGTTTAAAAACACCCTGGAGCACTTCCTGTATTGCCATGTTGTGCCAAGTGGAACAGAGTTTTCTATTTCAGAGAAACAAAACCCAAGGAAACAACATTATAACACAGATAAGAAAATACCGTAGCGTTTAAAAGTCAAACAACCACGATCAAAAGGTACAAGTATGAGTAGCAGTAGTTATGGGGACCCCTGTATGAACCTGTACTTTTTTCTTCTACTTCTACTACTTTCTTCTAACACTACAACTATTTTAAAGTTAGTGTGAACTTTAAATACCTCTTCCTTCCCCCTTGTGTAATATTTTCTACTTGCAACTTTCAATGGGGGAACCTTTACCGTAAAAAAATATGCCAACTAATTCAACACTAGCTTTGACATCCATCCAAAATATATTCTTGGAGTACTTTTAACTTCAGTAAAACATCATGTATTAACCACTGGCACATTCGTAACCGTAATCAATACACTTCAAACACAGCTGCCCCATTAAGACACGACCAAAGTTGTGTTTCCCCATCCAAAATAATTGCACTTGACAACATGGTGTAAATTGTGAATATTTGTTCAAACATACGCAGTGTATTTACACTCTGTTCTAACATTTGCTTAAGACCGCAGTCTGTATTTATAATGGACCCAGACACTCGGCCCATGCACATTTATTCAGTCTGACGCAATATTTCAACAGCCAGTTTCCTGAGCTGGTGACAGGGGGCTGGCTGGGCTCCTGCTGCTTTGATTGGCCCAGACACCTGTCACTCAACACTTCAATGATTTAAGAGAAGAAGGGATGGCTAGTGAATAATAAAATGTATGAACAATTAATCAAGAGTCTGTTATCTGCTTGTCTCCATGGTGATGTTAAATCTTGGCCAGCATGTTCCACAGTAGACTTAGACAAACTTTATTCATCCGCAAGGGGAATTATTTGGACGCCGTATCTCACAGTAGAGCATTAAAATAATATTTCCATGGATACAAGCAGAACAAATTATAGGGTAGGTCTGGGAATACACTGTACATGGACAGAGATAACGCCCTCGCTGCTATTTTGTCCTAAATCGAGATATGAACATTAATAATAAACAGATCAGGTGACCCCAAACCTGTTTGCAGCGGGTTTGTTTGCCGGCGTTGCTAAGTAACCACGGCACTGGTTTAGCAGGAAGTGGGCGCAGGTGTTACCTTCAATAGCCTCGCTCCGGATTGGCTCTTTGGTTGTTATGATATTCGTGGAATCACACATATGGAACTTTGGAAATTCACCCCTAGAACCACTTGAATCGGTGTATCATTCGTTCATTTGTTTTTCAAAATAAAACCAAAAATAAGAACATGAAAAAACAACAGTTTTCTTCATTATTTGTCTCCAAAACAAAAATGAAAATAACGGATAACGATTTGCTTTTTTAGTTTTCGAATTTGTTTAAATGAATAATGGAAAAAACGGATAACGGCTGTTTCCTGTTTCCGTGACTTAAACTATGATGCAGACTGTTGCACCGCATATGGATATACCAGGACTAACCAGGACTAACCAGGACTAAACCAGGATACCAGGACTATACCAGGACTATACCAGGACTATACCAGGACTAAACCAGGACTATACCAGGACTATACCAGGACTAAACCAGGACTATACCAGGACTATACCAGGACTAAACCAGGTCTAAACCAGGTCTAAACCAGGTCTAAACCAGAACTGAACCAGAACTGAACCAGGACTAACCCGAGACGAGTCCAGAGGTGCGCCTGAGTGATCAGGACTGAGACCAGACCAGGACCAGTCCGGGACCAGACCGGGACCAGACCGGGACTAGACCGGGACCAGACCGGGACCAGATGAGGGCCAGACCAGGACTGAGACCGGGACTGAGACTGAGACCAGGACCGAGATCGAGACCTTTAGTCCTGTTTTAGTCCTATTTCAGTCCTGATTCAGTCCTGTTTTAGTCCTGGTTCAGTCCTGGTTCAGTCCTGGTTCAGTCCTGGTTCAGTCCTGGTCAGTCCTGTTTTAGTCCTGTTTTAGTCCTGTTTTAGTCCTGGTTCAGTCCTGGTTCAGTCCTGTTTTAGGCCTGTTTTAGGCCTGGTTCATACTGGCAACGCAGTTTAAGTCACAGAAACGGGAAACAAATCGTTATCCGTTTTTTCATTTTGGTTTTAAAGACAAATAATGAACTAGTTGTTTTTTGTTTTCTTAGTTTTGGTTTTATTTTGAAAAACAATTGAACGAATGATACATGGATTCACCAGCTTCGATGAGCTTTATTTGACTGGAGCCGAACGCTATGAAACATTATGAACACTTAGTCAACTTCTTTATACAGTCTATGGTCCAGGTGAGGCGATGTTTTTTCAAAGGTTTTATTAAAATATATGTTGCATGTAAACAACAACAGATGACCCATACCTAAAAAGTACCTTAAAGTACCCCTTTAAAGTACTTGCTCTGTAATCTTAGCTGTTTATACTGAGTCTAGGGCTGCAAGTGTTCCGACAAACAGCATTTGAAAGCGCTGTAACAGAAAAATGGATTGTCAGAGGGAGAATGCAGGAGCTTGTCAGTGCTGATTAGCAGATAAAAGGATGATGCAGAGATGAGGAGGGGAGGACAAACAGGAAGCAGAACAACAGCCGTCCAACTGCGTGCACGTAGAGACCGCTTTAAAAGAACAGATATCACGCAAACTGGAGCAAGCTGCAAACTCTCTGGAATACATTTAGACTTGGATTCTGTCTCCTTAAGCATTGGAGCATGAAAGAGCTGTCCGTAATAAATAAAATGCTCGATATTCAATGGTTTCCCCTCATCATTGTCTTCCTCGAGGTTTTAATTTGAGTGATTCGTGCGTGTTTTGTCGTGCATTTAATATGTCGAAGAAAATATGGCTCTGGAATTACGATAGTACCTCCAAAATCTATTCTAAAGTTGTTTGAAATCAATATTGCTGCTTAAAACGAACCCTTAAAACAATGCCTGAAGAGGTTTTAGATGTCGTCGTTGCATGTTTCAGTAATTTAGTGATCTCTCCTTACGGTTAATTGTAAGTTTCTGTTCAATGCTCCGCACACATGCTTCCACAAGAAAATTCTCTGTAAATATACAAAAACATGATCCAAAACTGTACACGACAACTCAATAAACCTGATGTGTTGTGGAGTAGTGTCATTATACATTTGTTTGTGTTGTGATAGAGCTCTGACAGGTGAGTGACTTAGAGCAGAGAGCAAACGGAGACGGGACTTATAGGATGTTCAAAACAATAAAAAGTAAAGTGGTAAGGCTGAACGATTTTGAGAAAAAACTGAATTGCCATTTTTCTGGCAGATATTGCAATTTCGGTTTCATCCACGATCTTTTTTTTTCAAATCAAGTTTCAGTGCACATGAACATTTGCAAACATCACAGAAACGCGCATAATTTCAGAGTCCTGCACCGATGATTTGAGTTTACCGTCCAGCGTCAAATCATCCAGCATCAACGCGTCAGAGTCAGAGTCGATGTAAACCTATGCAGACTGTCTGTGTCAACTGACGTGCACCTCTGAAATTTTCTAACTACGAGTCAAAACGATGGAGACAACCGGGCTGTGATTGGTCCTCTTTATCACCGCTCTACATACATTTCTTACTACGCTTTACTTTCTTGCTGCGCTGATGCGGTTCAGCTTCTGTCGGACTAAAGGGCACGACTTTGTGGAATATGAGTGTTCTTTCTGTGACAGAGGACGTGCTGATGATGGTGAGTCTGTTCTGTGTTTCTATCGCGTTGGAGATGGTTCATGTTAAACTTTACACGAACGCCAGGTTTAAATCCTCGCCTCCTCGCATTGTGGTGGTGAATTACTTTGACGCAGATCCATAAATCCATAAATTGGGCTTTAGGAGCACTGCAAAAAAACACGCCTTTGATGTTCCCAAAATCGTGTTGTCTGAGGCTACGTTTATATGATGACCGTCTGAACAGAAGATGCAAAAGTGGCGTCGCGTCTTCACTTTTTATTCCGCGTTTAGTCAAGCGTTTTCAGGAGGAAATCTGCGTACATACGGTGACGCAAGTGTGTGGAATTGGATTGGGTATGCATGCCAGGTGGTGATGTACGTGACGTAAAACCTGTATGCGACGTGAGCAGATCTGACCAGAGTTTTGCGTCTTGGGCAGTGAGGACGGAAACGCTATGGCGGAGCGTATTCAACGTTTCCACTCTGGAGGGTGGTTTCAGATTTTGGCGTTTTTAAGCCCCGAAAACACCGTCACCGTCTAAACGAAAGGCACTTAAGATAAAATATTTAGTCATTTTTACCCGCAAGCGTTCTCATGTAAACAGGCCCTGAGATTGTGATCGTTCAACCTTATAAAGCAGTATCTAAATATGTTATGTGGTAGCAGTTAATACCCCACAGAAGTAAAAATACCCCCTCTATGTTTTTTCCGGGAATGGCAAAATGTAATTCACATGAACCACAACTTCAACTTCAATTTTTTTATGCAAATCCAATACTTCTACTTCACACAGTTGTACACAGTTGAGCGCAGTTTGAAATAACTGTTTTCATCTTGTTCCACTACAAAAAATCAGCACCAGCACGCAATTGATTTTTGGTGTGCCTGTTGGGAAAGCTGGTTTTAGCCACAGCCATTGTAAAAAAAATAAATAAATAAATTTAAAAAAAGCTCAGACGGTGTAAACGAGATAATCAGATTTTAATCATTTCTAATCTTCAGTCTTCTACTTGGGTCATTTTAATATTTTGTGTATGTGTGTTTGTGTTTTAAAAGCAATTACTAAAAGTCTGGAGTTGTGTTTTCTACCTATTTAGACTTTAGTTCTTCTCCCAAACAGAAAACACTCTGTTCCACCTTGTGTTCCAGTGCTCCACTGTGTTTTTAAACTCCATACACCTTCACTGGATTGAAATGAATTGCATGTCTTGACGTTTTGATGAGGTAACAACATTATAACATGACTTAAAGCTCAAATCGCGTTAAAATAATTCCTAATTCTTCTGATTGGACGTGTACCAACAATAGGAGAGTAGAAAAAAAGCGCGATTTGGCCGGATTTCAGACAAAATGTCATGTCTGAAATCAAACAGCTACAGCAGCTTCTTCCTCTGTCTTTGTGACACTGTTCAGACAAAAGAGCTTTCAAGTCCGGCCAATTCTGGGACTTTTAACAAACTCGTGATACAGTGAGGCTGGGAGATATGCCAGAAATATAATCACACTTTCTTCTTCAAATTGATCCATCGCAATTTTAGTGAAACAGAATTGAACCACTGACTGAAGACAGAACAGCCATTAAGCATAAAAAGTATCTCAATATCTTTTTATTTATTTTATCATTACTGTCTACTGCTTTTATTTTGAACAAATTTCATAATCCCAAATCTCATTCAAAAATCCTATTCCATAACACAACAACACAAGCTTTGGTATTCTGCCCTTCAAAAGGCAGAACGTCTTAACATCATGTTTGGTCAAAAATGAGGTCATGT
This sequence comes from Boleophthalmus pectinirostris, assembly GCF_026225935.1. Lineage (NCBI taxonomy): Eukaryota > Metazoa > Chordata > Actinopteri > Gobiiformes > Gobiidae > Boleophthalmus > Boleophthalmus pectinirostris. The sequence continues at coordinate 30,941,040 of NW_026571018.1, read as the reverse complement.
CATTTTGTTTGTATTTGAGACTTCCTTTATCATGTCAATAAATATTGTGAAAAATATTGAACTCGAAACTGACCTTTGACCCTTATTTGTCAGTTCCTGTACTCTGCCTTTGCATGATTATTGTTTTTGTCACATGATACAAAAGCAAAACGTAGTAATAGTGTATGTTTTGTTTGTGTTCGAGTTCATAACTATATTTTATTTTTAAATCCAACCTGTCGCCTCCTTTTTGTTACAGGCTTGGCACAACAAAAATAAATATACGTTTGTCTTGTCTTTAATGTGAAAGTATTATGTGTATTTATTCATACTGCACATATTTTATCCCAAAAAATTTTAAAATCATAAAATAATAATAATAAAATAAGATAATGAAAGTAGTTGTCTATTAAAACTAGTGAAACAATATACTGCAAAACATTAAAGTGAACATTTATCACAATCACAATCTGAATTTGACCACTTCTTATGGACAGAGTATTGGCTCAGGGCCTCTTAATTAAATATATTATAAATATAATATAAAAATATATAAAAATTTATATAAATATACACTGACAATTAGAAATAACTGAATACTGATTTGATTAAAAGTCCTGTATTACGCTATTTTTTTACCTATGTTATAATGTAGTTTCCTCATCACAAACATACCTGGAGTTGTGTTTTGTTTTATTCACACACAAACCCTGCATATTTAGTTCTTCTCTGAAACAGAAAATACTCTGTTCCTCCTTTTGATGTCATGCGGTAATACAAGAAGTGCTTGAAGACCCTGTATGGTCGAAACATGTTGGCTTTGGCCATTTAAAATAAAGGCCTTTTAACTATACTTTTCCTTGTGCGACTTTTTCTAAATTACCTGGATTTAGTCTTTTCTGTGCTCCATTGTGTTTTTTCAACTCCATACACCTTCACTAGAATCATTTATTTAGATGATTCCAGCCCTAGATTTTCCGCTCTCTTCTGAATGAAAGACAAAAAGTAGCTGCCAACTTGAAAACTATCGCTTCATGACATCGTAAGTTGGAACAGAGCATTTTAAGCTTTGGAGATGTAGACAGACTAATAAAGGATTCCTCAAACATGTGCGAATGAAACAAAACACAACTCGAGGTATGTTTTGGATGAGGTAACGACATTCTATCATGGTTTGAAGCTCACAAGAGTCATTTTTGTGTACTATAAGACCTTTAATATCATATAGAGACGCCATAAATCAGATGAGCTGCTTCTCCGGCTCCAGCCTCGTAACAAATAGCCCTGCCTGTGATGTTATGAGGAGAGATGCGCAATGTACTTCAACATTATGATTTAATTCACATTTACATTGATTTAATCCACCCCCGAGTGCTTAGGCAGAACAGCTAATCAGAAAACCACACGGTATTCTCCAAGAGCGCGGCATTAAGAAGGTACTTGATTTAAGAGTTGATTTGAACTATAGATTTTATTCCATAGAGTTAAGGCATAGTGGGCGTGTTTTCATGTACATGTATATGCACTGTGGTTCTATGGAAATACATTCTTATAATTTGCATTTGTAAATCAGTGTAGTACTTGCATGCTTTGGGACTAAACCTCGATTGTACCAAAACTAAACTAGTTTACATCAGGACTAAACAGGGCTCCAAAGAGGTATTACTTCAGCAATTCTAAACCACAGACCTTTTCCATAACGACCAGAAGTGCCGCGATGTAGGGTAAATGTCTCGCACGTTAATGCTTTTCTAAGGCAAAATATCTGGGGAAATGTCTCGCGTATTTTCCAACAGCTTCATAAACAGCTTCATCATAAAGGAAAATTCTGTCATGAAGAAACTTACGAACTATACTACTCAAATAAAACATTCTGTTAACCTCTCAACGATCGATTTCCACAGAGAGAACTGCTGAAATACAAATTCTGTCTCACTATTAATTCTAATTTTAATTGTAGAGTTGGTCTTCACAAGTTATGTACTTATGTTTTATTCATGACCATAATGTTAGTTTTGCTCAGGAGTAGTTCACTAACGCTAGTCATTGTTCACCTTTACGTTTTCGTCTTTCTTACCTCGATAGTTGTGGATAAATTCT